>NC_068987.1:26435160-26436330 GCF_001194135.2 Octopus bimaculoides | reverse complement strand
ATATAATATAATATATAGTTTATTATCTCTATCTTATGATATTTACTTTGTTTTATATTATACTCATTTATTGTGCTTCTAATTATTAATTTTTCTATATGTGATAGTGGATTTTCATCGATGAGTTCTTGAAACTTGGTTATTTTCCCTAAAATTATATATTTTATATATATTTTAATCTATAAATCTCAATTTAATTTTTATTTTTTATAAATTGATTTTAATTGAGTTTTTACTTGTAATTTTGGATTTTGTCCCTAATATTATATATATATATATATATATATATAATTATATAATTATATGTAAAGCCTGCGCTGGTTGTGTCTTGCACAACATTTCAATTCCAAGTCGTCGCTGAAATGTAAATAGAGTTGTTACAAATCATAAAATATCATAAGATACACCCCTTAAAAAGGAAACATTTAAAAGACACGCATGAAGATTTAACCACGCATCACACTCCGTTTTATGGCAGATGTGAGACTGCAATCGCATGCGCGAGTCTTTCCATCATTTTGTTCTATTTAGACTTTTTTTTTTAGTCAGATGACTATTATTTATAGTTATATAAGTATTTAAGCAACTTCGTATTGTATATGTATATGTGTGCATCTCTTTCTATGTGTGTGTCTATGAGTGTGTGTATGCGTACATGCAACCACGCGTAATATATGTCCAAAGAAAAGAATAGACCACTTAGTACCTTGAATACATTTTGATTTTAAGTAAACAGTTGAATGATTCATTAATACATTACGTGTGGGACAAAATTTTGTGCTAGTAAATCAACTGTTTATTTATTCGTGTGAGTATAAATACATACACACATATATGGATATATCTGCATAGATATAAATAAATATATATATACACACTCACACACACACACACATATATATATATATATATATAATACACACAGACATACATATATGTACATAAGTACATATGTATACATACATACACACGTATTTATAGACACACGGAAATGATTGTGATTGTAGATAGATAGATAGATAGATAGATAGATAGATAGATAGATAGATAGATAAATAGATAGATAGATAGATAGATAGATAGATAGATAGATAGATAGATAGATAGATAGACAGATAGATAGATAGATAGATAGATAGATAGATAGATAGATAAATAGATAGATAGATA
>NC_068987.1:26432767-26434592 GCF_001194135.2 Octopus bimaculoides | reverse complement strand
AAGCCCAGAGGTCGGAAATCTTTGGACACTGCACGATTGCGTGCAGAACGGTTTCGTCGCTCTGACCGCATCTCGGGCAGATCGGTCCGGTGTGTCTCGAACCGTGCCTGTAAAGCTTATCCCGAACGGGTAATGCTTCTCGATAGCACTGCCAGGCCAGGAATCTCTGGTGGTTGTCCATAGGTCCCGGCCCGAAAGTTGTCCTGAACAGGCGGGTCAGGTGTTCCTCGTCGACGCCCAGATTCTGCCCGAGATCGTCGTCGCACCTCCCCTCCACTAATCCTCTATAGAACGCTTAGATAGATAGATTCATACATACATACATACATATGTAATATGTATATAACCTGTTAGTGAAATTTGGTAAATAGTGAGTGTACAGAAATCTGTCGTGTGTGTGTGGAGGAGAGTGTATGTGCGTCTGTGCGTCTGTGCGCGCGAGTATGTGTCCGAACAGGAGTATAGTAATGAAAAAGAGTTTTTTGGTAAATACAAGCACTGTCAGATTATTTTATTTGATAGATACTTATACACAGATACATAGATATACATACACATATACATAAATACACAGGTAGATGGTGAATGAGCGAGACTGAGAGATGTGTATAAGTCTTGAAATATAAATGATAGAATGGAGTGACGTTATTGATGGTATTGGTAATTATATTACAGAAGGGAAGCATATATATCTATCTGGATATTTAGATAAGTTGAATACACGAAAGATGGAAACCTCTGTTCACTATAAATAATGTGATAATAACGCTTAAAATGTCACAAAAATGCTTTGTTGAAAGAAATATTATTGCATTTTCTTGTCTCATATAAAATGTTCTATTTTTGCAAGTACAGTATCCTAATTAGGAATTATTAACAGTAAAATTGAGTTCAGACGTATTGAGAAGATAATCAGTATGTTTTCTGATAAAAGTGAAGTGTCAATTTTGTGAAATTTCTACCATTATCTCTCTAATGTCACTGTTATCTCTTGATACTGCATTAAGTTGTTGATATAACATGAAGTGAACGCTGTTATTTTAGTGGTAAAGTTTGCAAACGTTATACAATAGTAATTTCTCATAGAGTAAACTTTTCTCATTCTCAATTACTTGCTGTTATGGAGGTAAAAATTTGAGAATGTGCTGAGACCTAATCATTGTACTTAACAACAACACTGAAGCAATTCAGACAAGAATAGTGTTGATCGTTGCAAATTGTACATGGACATGTCTTCTGTCTCACTCTCTATCTCTCTCTCTCTCCCTCTCTCTCTCTCTCTCTCTCTCTCTCTCTCTCTCTCTCTCTCTCTCTCTCTTTTTTTTTGTTCTGACTTTATGAGAGAATTTTATGCTTTCATCTTAATCCCAAATATAGAAAGATATTCTTAAAGTGAACTTAAGAAATTTAGCTTTACTTAACTATATATAAACATAATTATTTATTACCTTTCTTGCCGACAACACAGCATAAAGCCAATTATCTTGGCTGAATGTATTTAATGGAAAGTCAAACATTATGTGTATTTGTGATTATGTGTGTTTCAGTGTGGATTTGAGCTTAAGTCTTTATGAGCTTACATGTTTATGTGTAGGTGTGTCTGTGGCGGGGGAGAGTGGTATGTGTGTGCGTGTGCGAATGTGTGTACATTTGTAAGTATTCTAGTAAACTAGTTTAAAGACGAATGTATGCATGTACATGTGTTTGAAGTCTGAATTCATTTATAGACACTTGTGCATATATGAGAATATGTTTGTGTGCACGTGTAGGTATGTGTGTGTGTATATATATATATATATATATATATATATATATATATATTTAT
>NC_068987.1:26430241-26432464 GCF_001194135.2 Octopus bimaculoides | reverse complement strand
TATATATATATATATATATATATATATTTATATATATGTATGTGTGTATGCGTGTGCGGTTGTGATGTGCCAGATACGTCGGAAGTATAACCCCGAGAACGAAAAAGATAAGAACCCACAGTAAGATGGACGCCATAGCCACTCATAATAAAAAGGAGTACTGGTAGAATGTGCCAGTGAAAATCTCAGTAAAATGTAGATACAATAGACCTGATATAATGATTTGCGATTGAGAATAGAAACTGTGTACAGTTGTCGAAATCAGTTGCCCAGCGGATATTAACACAAAGCTAAAGATCAGCGAAAAAAGAATACCTACGCTGAAACTATTGAGAAATTTGTAGTTACTCTATCCAGATTACAAGTTCAGGTTTATACTTGTAGTTATTGAGGTACTGGGATATGTAACACAATATCTCAATACCAATCTTGAGAACTTACGCCTCTCAAAACCAGAAAGGAGAAAGCTGATTCGAAGACTACAGATCCAATTCATCACTGAAACTGTAAAATTCTGTAAAACCATCCAGAAGTTTACCATTTAAATATAGATAAGCATGTCTAGTTATGCAACTATATGCATGAGAATACATACATAAAATACAAATCTTCACGTATACATACATACAAAAATACCTAGTTGATGTTGAAATTCCAATGATGGAGCCTTGGATCTAGGTCAGAAAACGGCTCTTTCTCTATTGGCAAGAAATCTTGAAATAAAACCGAATAATTACATACATACATGCATACATACATACATACATACATACATACATACATACATATATACATATATAACACTACCTAAGTACTAATCTTGAGAAATTAGGCATCTCAAAACCATAAAGGAGAATGCTGATTTGAAGACTAGAGATCCAAAACATCACTAGAACTATAAAATTTTGTAAAACTTTCCAGCAGTTTATCATTTAAGTATCTATACGCATGTCTTGACATGTAACTGTATGCATGAGAATGCATACATAAAACAAAACATACAAATCTACATATGCACTGAGGCCAAGTATTGTAGATATACACCCATACATGCAAAAAACCTGTTAACGTTGGTGAAATTTCAATGAAGTAGCCTTGGATCTAGGTTAGAAACCGGCTTTTCCTCTATTGGCAAGAATACGTGAAACAAAATTTTATAATGACATACATACATACATACGTACGTACATACGTACATACATACATACATTGTCGTCTGTCAGAACGACACGGGACAACTAGTTATTTTTAAGAATAACTGATGTCTCGCACAGTGACTTTGTATAAAGTGAAGAAGAATTGCGAACTGCCAGTCCCATTCTCTAGTTAGCGGCCATCTGCAATCCAGTTACAAGCAAAGATCAATAAAACTGGGGATGATGACAAATGCAATGGTACAGAGAATTGACCAAAGTCTTAGTTGCCTCTGCACTACATAATGCGTTGCTGCAGCCGCCTTCATCCTCTGTTGAACCATGAAAATTACTTCCGCAGAGTGCACCGGATCTCCTGAACAGGGCTTCTCTATAATACACTTCTGAATGCAGTCCAAAAGCGTACATATAATATACACACATAGACAAATACACACAAACACACACAGATATGGTGACAAAAAAGGGCAGAGAGTGAGAGAGATAGTAATCATAGCATAAGTGATATGTTTTACTAGTTATATATATGTGTGTGTTGTGTGTATATATATATATATATATATATATATATAGATAGATAGATAGATAGATAGATAGATAGATAGATATATGTGTGTGTGTGTGTGTGTGTGTGTACAAGGCTGATATATTCCATCTGAATGCCAAAGTGTTTTGCAATAATGAGCACCAGTGTCACGTATGTGCGCGCGCGCGCAGACGTGTGTGTATCAACTATAAAATTAAAGTAGCATATCTCATTGTTGAGATATGTCCTCCCTGATCTTTATCTCATATTTATATCATTTATGAGCATATTTTGTATGCGAATAGTGTCTCTACAGTGGGAAGTTTATGGTGTTTGTTTGTGTGTGTCCTTATTTTTTTTGTTTTTTTCTTTTTCGTTTTGTAACCTAAATGCAAACATCTTTATGTCCTGCTTACGAATTCCATTATCATATATATATACATACATATACACGTGTGTGTGTGAGTGTATGTACTTATTGATTGTTTTATTTATTAATTTATTTTTGTTTATTTATTTATTTATGGAGAGCGAGGCAGACAG
>NC_068987.1:26428989-26430231 GCF_001194135.2 Octopus bimaculoides | reverse complement strand
ATGCATACATACCTACATACCTACCTACATACCAACCTACCTACCTACCTACATACATAAATACATACATACATACATACATACATACATACACACATATATACATACATACATACATATATACATACATATACACGTGTGTGTGTGAGTGTATGTACTTATTGATTGTTTTATTTATTAATTTATTTTTGTTTATTTATTTATTTATGGAGAGCGAGGCAGACAGACCAACACAAATCGAAAGACAAAGCTAGAGAGAAACACAGCTAAAATCTAAACTAATACTTTTACTTTAGCTATCATAAATCATCTATCACTGAAATAAACTGTCACCATAAAATACTAAGTGTTAAAACTAGTACCGTCGAGCCAGCTCTCTATTAGGTTGCTCAAAACTGCTAGAAACAGCAGTCAAATCTTAGAAGAAATTACATTCTCACCATATTTAAAAAGAAAGAACATACTATACAATACGTTCTTTGACACACTATAAAGAATGTTAAATAAAACTCTCTTAGAGCGGTTCTGCATGTAATCAGCACTTGTTTTCATTCTAATTTACTACAAAGAAACGAATATTCCCAAAGCCATTCCAGAGTTGTCTCCTTTGAGGTACATGGTGAATGTATTACAAGCCAAGAAACTATAAATGCATTCACTGCTTTCAAGAGGGCGCCTGGAAATAACTGGTGATGGTTCTCAACACCTATTGCCTAAAACATGAATACTTTTGAATGAACAGTAGTGAATACGGATTTCGTAATGGTCAAATATATTCCACATATTTGAATTCTTCTCAATGTTCGTTTATAACAGCCTTGTTCTAGGAATACTCAAATTATCCGTATTCCTCAATTTTTTTACAGGTTTCAGTCAATGGAATGCTGTCATGCTAGGCTCTGCTTTGAAGGCTGTTAGGTGATCATGTGAGAGATCCCTACTCTAGTGATTACTGAAGCCTCCTATTTAGGAAATTGATCTTTAATTAGCGAAACGTCGTCACACTTTGAGAGAGAGAGAGAGCAAGATGTAATTTGATTAGCCGTGTTAGACCACAAAACATGAAGAAAGATACAATCACCCATATTTATACATAAATACACAGGTAGGCGCATATATATGTGTATACATACACACATACATATATACAGAAATATACATACTACAATAGATATATATATATATACATACACACACACACACACATATATATATATATATATATATATATATATATATACA
>NC_068987.1:26427599-26428979 GCF_001194135.2 Octopus bimaculoides | reverse complement strand
CATGGTATACATACTACAATATATATATATGCATGTATGTACGTGTATGTATGTATGTATAAGCATATATATATATATATATGTGTGTGTCTGTGATATTTCCACTAGGACACATACACATATAAACACACGCAACACACAGACAAATATATATGTGTGTTTGTGTCTGTGCATGTATGTATCTATACAACAGAAAAAAATAAGGATTTTAAAGTCTAGGTGGGTGCTTTTTAAGCCCCCTGTTGTAATCAAACTTTGACTGACTAAACCGACCAGTGACAATAAGATTTTTGTAAACTATACAATTACACTTGCTCGGTTAATAAATCTCAAATTCACCTGGTAGAATTTCATCTAAGATTCCAGACTATATTAAGTGGACGGAAAGAAGAATGCAGTTATTACACATAATTGAGAATTTATGACATACAAATTGTCGCTGTATGTGTGTGTGTGAGTGTTTGCGTGTGGTACATTGAGCAAGCGTCTTCTAATGTGGCCTCGGGCCAGCCAAAGCCTTGTGAGTGGATTTGCTTGACGGAAACTGAAAGAAACCAATCGTATATATATATATAGAAGGAGCAAAAATGCTGGGGAATCAGTATACACCACGTGAAAAAACATGTAGAAAACATATATGAAAAGGGAAAGAGAAATGCCTTCATTTCACATAGTTTTAATTTCTTTTTATTAAAAAAGAAATGCAAAATTTATGGCTTGTAAACGTCTCATAAAATGTAATGATATCCAACCTGTTATTGCTATTTAAGTTAGCCTTTCATGGGACATTGTGAAGTAAACATTCCTTGAGACAAAGTAATCACGCCATTTTGGATTTCTTGAAAGGTATGAATGAGTGGAGAGAGTTGATAAAGGGAGGCAATAGGTAGCAAGGGGGACAACTACCTTATTGAATAGCGGTAAATGAATTTACAAACTTGACCACCTAATCCCTACACATTCCTATTTCAAAATCAAATTTATTTACCAATATTCAATAATGCTGAGAAGGTAGTTGTTCACTTTGCCATATATTGCCTCCCTTTATCCACTTTCACCTTTCATTCTTACTTTTCAAGAAATCCAAAATGGCGTGATTCCTTTGTCTCAAGGAATGATTACTTCACAATGTCCCTTGAAAAGCTAATCTAAATAGCGAAAACCAGTTGGACATCACTACATTTTATAAGAATTTTACAATCGATAGAATTTGTATATATATATTTTTAGAAAAAGATATTAACACTATATGAAATGAAGTCATTTCTCTTCCCCTTTTTATGTTTTCTACATATTTTCACTATATATATATATATATATATGTGTGTGTGTGTGTGTGTGTGTGTGTGTGTGTGTGTGTGTGTGTGTGTGTGTGTGTGT
>NC_068987.1:26425712-26426788 GCF_001194135.2 Octopus bimaculoides | reverse complement strand
AAATTAATAATTCACAGCACAATAAATGAGTATAATATAATACAAAGTAAATATCATAAGATAATATAATATTATCTTTATCTTATGATATTTACTTTGTATTATATTATACTCATTTATTGTGCTTTTAATTATTAATTTTTCTATACGTGACAGTGGATTTTCATCGATGAGTTCATGAACCTCGGTTCTTTTCCCTAAAACTATATATTTATATATATTTTACTCTGTAAAGCTCAATTTAATTTTAATGTTTCTAAATTGATTTTAATTGAGTTTTACCTGTAATTTTGGATTTTGTCCCTAATATTATTATATATATATATATTATATAGATATGTATGTACGTAGGTATGTATATATGTGGGTGTGTGTATGTGTGTGCGTGTGTTTGTGTGCCAGTTCCCCTATCGCTTGACAACCGATGCTGGTGTGTTTACGTCCCATAACTTAGCGCTTTGGCAAAAGTGACCGATAGAATAAGTACTAGGCTTACAAAGAATAAGTCTTGGGGTCGATTTGTTTTATATATATATATATGTATATATATATTTATTGGGGTTTTTTTTTCAACAAATTTTATTCAACAAAACCAAAAACAATATTTAACAAAAACATCTTTAAATGACGGTCTGACCGTCTGCCAAGCAAATGGGAAGCAGAAATTGAAGTAGATGGTCAATATACTCTGGAATAATCATTTAAAGAAGTCTTTGTTACATGTTGTTATTGATTTTGTTGAATAAAATTTGTAGAAAAAAAGCCGCAATGATTATGCACCAACCCAATAGATGACAATTCGCCTGAGTCAGACACATGTGAACGATGTCGAGAGAACATCTGATACGAATGGTACTTTTTGCCAAAGGGCACCTCAAAGACGACCGCAAAACGCTGAAAAAAAATAAATGAACTACGGCCAGGCTCAATAAAAGGATCCCGAGTTATTGGCTGCAATTATATACTTGAAGTCAGTGTTGGTAGAAATGAAATCGGCTTGCAAATACACGGTCAATTCACTAAATTTACACTCGGGCTGAGCCCAAATAGCTCGAGCACCGCAGTCGCCACTGATA
>NC_068987.1:26421413-26423692 GCF_001194135.2 Octopus bimaculoides | reverse complement strand
AGGCATATATATAACATTTGAAACGCAAATTTCGTATATATACAAATACATATATAACTGAATATATACATACATACATACATATGTGTGTGTGAGCGTGTTTGTGTGTATATATATATAAACACATATGGATATATAATATATATATATATATATATATATATATATATGTGTGTGTGTGTGTGTGTGTGTGTATGTGTGTGTGTGTGTGTGTGTGTATGGATGTATATACATATAATTGCTTGTGTATATATTGATGTATCAATACACCACCTCATATCTGCAAACCAGAAGAAAAAGTAATCAATACGAATTAAGGAGTATTGCGCTGAAATTATCATCTGATGCTACTCGGAGTTTAGAGATACCTCCCAGTTCACTAGACCTATATATATATATGTACATATATATGTCTAATGGACAAATGTCATTCGGCTCTGATCCTTATTTTTGCCATTCTTTCATTATCTGCCATTTATCCAGTAATTATGTTTATGATACCAGAGGTAGAGTAAAGGTGGCGATGTGGCAGAATCGTTAGCACGTCGGGAAATGCCGCTAAGCATTTCGTCCGTTTTTACATTCTGAATTCAAATTCCGCCGATGTACACTTTGACTTTCATCCTTTCGGGGTCGTTAAAATAAGAACCACTTGTACACTGGGGTCGATTTAATCGAACTAATCTCCTGCCCCCAAACCATTTGGCCTTGTTCCACAATCTAAAACTAATGTTAGTGGTTAATGTGCAGTGCTAAATCGTCGACACTACCGCAATATTTCAAAGCAGCACAGAAAAATGTTTACCACTTAAATGAACGTAATATTTGCGACTATTTGATTCTACTGTACAAAAAAGTGACACCAACTATCACTCTCTTAATTCAAATTCCATCTGGAATATATGAATATAGGTTTATTTATAATTGCATGTGAATATATTTTTGCATCAATAAACCAGTTCTACTCTACAAACCAGAAAAAGAAAGAACTCAATACGTTGTAGGAGGTAATTATTTACCATTACACTGAGATTACTATCTGATCCTACTCGGAGTTACCTTAAGATCGATGACAGATACACTACCTTCACAATACATGCCTTTTCATATATCTATATACACACACTTGTGTGTGTGTTTGTGCGTATGTGTGTCTGTGTGTGAATATAAAAACCCAAAATATCAGCTGAAAGAAATTTGTGATGGTGGCCAAGGACGTAATTTTAGTTTAAGATAAATTCTTGATTTAGTTAAACTAGCTTCGGTTCATGGAAAGGTAATTGAATAGCTGGTGACAATAGCAGCTGATTCCAAATGAGAAGAGGAGATAATAGTCAGTAATTGACATACCATCAAGGTACATCTCTGAAAACAAAAAGGTACGGTTATATACACGCATTTCTGCCTCAATAGGAATCTTAGGTACAGCAGCTTTTCTTCAATTCAGCCTCGTATAAGATTAAGAAATACGTATAAAAAAAAAGAGTTCATAATATTTATGAGCTAGAGTAATGCGCCGAATTAAATCAAAAATTATATACGACCGTGTATGTGAATGTTTGTGTGTTCTACAACAAATGTAAGACCGGTATGTGTGTGAGTGTGTGTATGTGTGTGTATGTGTGTGTGAATGTATGTAAGTAGTTAAATCTTTAAACTGATGATCTGGCATCTCGATTATCATGCTCGTCCATCTTTAAGGTTTAATCTCGTGTAGCGTACAAGATCTCTCTTAAAATACATAGATTATTATTTTCCTCTTTCGTTTACAAGCAGTATTATTTGTGTGTATCTATACTTATATATATATATATACATACAATACAAATATGTATGTATACATATCTACACACACAGGCACAATATATGTATTTGAGTGAGTGTACGCATGTCTGTATGTGTATGTGTCTATCCATTTTTCGGTCTGTGTGTATGTACGTATGGCTATACCATATATTTTATGTTTATCTTTTTTTTATAGTTCAATAAAATAAAATAGGAATGCTCTGATTTTTCTTATAAAAGGCGCTTCTGTAGTCTAATGCAAGTGTATTTGGAAGTAGGATTATAAAGTCATATATGTCTTGATACAACCTTAAGCCGCCCTGTGTAGTTTAACATTCTAAAGTTTTGTCCATTACTTGCTTTCTACAATTCCTCCCATTGCTAACTGGGATAATCTCTAGTTATGAGATTTTTCTGGTTACCATATAAAAATCATCATACACTTATACACACACAAAACCACACGCACAGAATTATGTATGCGTATATGTATA
>NC_068987.1:26419120-26421215 GCF_001194135.2 Octopus bimaculoides | reverse complement strand
TGTGTGTGTGTGTGTGTGTGTGTGTGTGTGTGTGTGTGTGTGTGTGTATGTGTGTCTATACATATATACAGATGTATGTATGCATGTATGTACATGTGTATATATAAATATAGAAATATATATGTATAAGTTTATACACACATATGAGTGTGTGTATATGTGCACCCGCGCGCGTATAGGTGTGTGTTTTATTTTATATGCAATGTCCTCCTAGCTTTCAATGAGCGTGTAAAGAAACCTCATGGCTCTCTTGCAGATATTCTTGAAACGAAAGATGTTGTCAACACAGTTTCCCATATTACAATTTTTTCTAGACCTCCTTCCCTTAAATATGCTGGGCATGTCGTTCAACAAGCGAGGATATTCGTGTTGTAGTAGGATGAGACAGAAGAGTATCTTCACATGAGCCAGGTTCTCATCGTTTTCGAATTGTTCAGTTCCCTTCATGCCCACAATTCGTCTCATGTTGCGTAGGAGAGTATTGAGAAGTCGCTTTTTTCTGAAGTAAAAACTCCAGGTTTCATTATCTATAAGGAATGTGATGAGAATGCTAGCTCTCTAAACTTCAACACTAATGTTCTCTCAGACTCTCGTTGTTAAGGTTGTTCTCGTGTTGAGGCTGCTCTTCGAGATTCTACGGGATAATAGAGCAGAAATATGTGGACTCGAACATGTTTATGGTAATAGTAAACGAATGCTCATTACAGTACACAGGAATTTCTTCTTTTTTAGTCTAACTGTCAAACCCAACTTTTGACAGGCTATTCTGAGTCTCCCTATGAGGCTATCCATATACCATACTTTTTCAAGCGGGCTACTAGTACCGCATCATCTGTAGTAGCAATCAGACAGACTCAACAGTTTCCCGTTAGATCTGTGTATGTGTGTGTGTGTGTGTGTGTGTGTGTGTGTGTGTGTGTGTGTGTGTGTGTGTGTGTGTGTGTGTGTGTGTGTGTGTGTGTGTGTGTGTGTGTGTGTGTGTGTGTGTGTGTGTACTCCCATCTTGGTTACTCAGATATTTTAGTTACAGGTGAGGATTCAGGGCCAAAATTACTCATCTATCTGTCGCAAGGCGAATCGAAATATTTGCATAAAAGAAGTGCTTCCCCTCTGGAGATTCTTTACTGTTCAGCTCTCCCTAAATTCTCTTATTATCTAACTTTTCATGAAATACACAAACTTAGATGGCCTTAAATGGTATCCATTGATTAGTTAGATCACGTTGCCAACGCTTGTACTTTTATCAAAATTAGAGCAGCCCAATTTAGTCGTTTCCGAGTGTATGTTTAAACGATATATAATACACAAGATGCTAACAAATTTCATGTACGAAATTTTAATTAATATAAATTATAGCCTTATCGATGACAATAATCATTACATAAATGACTTTATTTTGGTCATTAACTAACAAGAAGAAATTAAGACTACTCTAAAATAATATAAATTAAAATTTATTAACTATGGAAATACAATGGAGATTGAGTTTGAACTTTATCACTGCTATGAAATCAGCAGACATTTTTCGGTATTAACTGACGCCATCAGTAATGCATGTTTATTACATGAGTTCTAGATTTTAGATTAATTGATGAGTGTGTAGGATTTTTGTTGTTTTTCTCTGAACAACGTATCGCTAGACGACTATAATAAAAAAATGTTGAATGAGAACAATTATCTGGTGATGCCGGCTGCATGAAACGTTAATAATAACCTGAGTGCTGTTGTGATTGATATAGCAAGCCGAAGAATGTTATGAAAAAGAAAATATATCCTAAGGGACCAGAAAAATCATTGTGCAAGTGTCTAATTGTGACTTTTAAAAAAGAAGGATAAATACACCAGAGCTATAAGTCAGTATTTTCTTACTGGTTAGGAAAAGAACTAGCTAAGCTCAAATGCAGAAGTACTCAGCGGATTTTCTGGCTGTACGAAAGAAACGTTTTGATGCAGTGTTATATGTGTGTATGTGTATATATATATATATATATCATAATTATAATGGAATAATTACTGTATATATATATATATATATATATATATATATATATATGTGTGTGTGTGTGTGTGTGTGTGTGTGTGTGTGTGTGTGTGT
>NC_068987.1:26418242-26418980 GCF_001194135.2 Octopus bimaculoides | reverse complement strand
TGTATCTATGTACGTACAGGGTGCGTAAGATATTTGAGGACAGATTTATGTTTATAAAAAAGAATAGATATATAATAACAGATAATAACTTTATTTATCAAAACATGCTATGAGGATACAATTAAACCTTCTGTACGAGATCTAAATCATCTACATGCTCGAATCAAGTGGTCCTGGTTCATTTTGGTTATTAATCTGAATATGGCAGCTTTCAATGAATCTTTGGTGTTATGGGCGTGTTCATTGACCTCTTTCTCAACAACGCTCCACATATAATGGTTCAATGGACTGAGATCTGAGGAATTAGGAGGCCAAATGTTAGGTGATTATGTGATGATGAAAAGTTTCCATTCCTGTGCTACTAGAGGCATCTATTCTTGTACTACTAGAGGCATGTGTAATAGTGCATATGGCCTTCCATTGCATACACTGTCTATCCAGGGCGTAACAATTGTTTCTAGGATCTCAATGTAGGCGACAGAATTAACTCTAAGGCCTTGTGGAAAGAAGTAAGTAAGCATGACAAGTCCTTCGTTACTGACAATCCCTAAAACCATGATAGTTGTAGGAAATTTTGTTTGTATAACATACAGAAGGTTTATTTTTATCCTCATAGCATGTTTTGATAAAGAAAGTTATTATCTCTTATTATATATGTTTTTTTTTATAAACATAAATTTGTACTCAAATATTGTTACCGTTCGTGAGTAATACTGCTCTTTATATATTTGTATTATA
>NC_068987.1:26414594-26417241 GCF_001194135.2 Octopus bimaculoides | reverse complement strand
ATATATATATGTACGCATGTTATATGTATTTGTGTATGTACGTAAGCGTGCTTATAATGTACAAACTCTTGATATATTTCAAAGCACCGCATTTTTATGTTCTCTTTGTTTTCAAAGATGTATGATAAATAGTGCAGTCATTATTTGGTTTTTCTTTTCTTTCGTTTCTTTCCTTCCTTTCCTTTTTAAATGCAAATGTCGAATGATTCCACAAAATATCAGCAGGGGTAATTGCACGTTACATGAAAAATCATCTGTGATAGATGTGAGGGAAATTCTTATAATATCGAGGACGTCGCCGATGGATATTCGTAGGGTTGAAAAACAGAAAGCAACGAACCAACTCTCAGCACGTTTTCAGTTTTGGTTTGAATTTCGATTTATCATTTAAGTTGTAAATACAACATATGTATCCATTAAATAAAACATCATGTGTAGAATGTTTTTTTCTTGGCGGTGACTCAAACTATTGGTAGATATAACAGCCAAATCTTCAATGAATCATGCTCAGTTGTCATTCTAGATATACAAGAAGATTGGATTATTAGAACTAGAATCCATTTAGTTAGAGTCCTGCTAAGCTACTGCTGACGCTGATTTGAACAAGAATAATAATAGTTATATTGAAATAATATTTTTATAAATGTTAACATATATTTGAACTCGCAACAATAGTTATTCATTTCCAACATATAATAATGTGTGTACATATATGTGTCTGTGTGTGAGTTATACATCTTTATATGTTTGTCTGTGAAAGTGTGTGTGCGCGTGCGTGTGTATATACGTATGTGCATGTGTGTCTGTGTGTAGGTGTATGTGTGCTTTATCTTTAACAATTACCCCCAACAAAATATATATGTTTCGCCCTAAAGTCTGCATGGGATATTAATCGCAGGCAGTTAGATACGGAAACCAGATAGAAAGACAGATACCTACATGTACATAATTTCAATATACCTATTTTATAAATAACATGACACAGCTTTTCAAGTCTTGCGAATAAAGTAGAAATAGCAGAAATGGACACAAAAGGAATATGGTTCAATCCTACATGAATATTTTACAGAGCCATTCTACCCTTAAAGCAAGAATATGATTATAATATACACACGCACGCACGCAGATACACACTCACGCACGCACACAGACGCACACACACATATACATACATATATACATACGTACGTACGTACGTACATAGATACATACATACATACATACATACATACATACATACATGCATACATGCATACATACATACATACATACATACATACATACATGCATATGGATATCAATTTGTATACGTGTATGACCATAACTAACAAATTATCTTATCATAGATGTTCAAGAAAATGGTTGTCAGCAATTCCTTTGCTGAAATTTGAAGTCAGTAACAGCTTGCATAATATTGCTAAGATTCTCGCCTACAAAACCAAGTAGTCTAGAGACAAGCGAGAACAAGTTCTCCGACTTCGCAATGAAGCGGATGTTATTTTGGTAGTTCTCTTTCCTCGGGTGATATTTATGCAAAAATTAGAGTCCCTTTGCTCCCAGCTGTTCGACGGGCGTTAATTCTTTTACATTCATGCATCCTTTCACAAGTTTTATTTTGTATCCTGCATGGTATTCATTGAAAAGCACCCTCCTTGCCATGAAGCTTCGTCAGGGTTGTCGGCTTAGTGGTTGAATGCCCGGCCATGCGACAGG
Organism: Octopus bimaculoides; assembly: GCF_001194135.2. NCBI lineage: Eukaryota > Metazoa > Mollusca > Cephalopoda > Octopoda > Octopodidae > Octopus > Octopus bimaculoides. Next base: position 26,415,528 of record NC_068987.1, on the reverse strand, counting down.
TTGTATACTGGGTTACATATTATCAGAAGTACTAAGAGTGGCCTGACAAAAACATATACATACATATATACTGACGTGGATTATCCAGCCCCAATCTATTACTGGCACGGTGGAGATTTGTAAGACATTCCAAATATTCTCCACCTGAGGTCCTTTAGGTAAATAGATGCACACGCTTTGGTGTGCACACCTGAGGTTCAACTAACAACACCAACACAACTACATATTTCCAAACATCGGGATTTCTCCTAACTCAAAAAGCCCTGTCGCTATTTTTAGCGACCGGTTTGAACTCTTTTAAAGAGAACTTTAATAGAACTTTAATAGACAAATCATACATACTTAACATATACTTGTCGATACTGAAAGTACTACATCAAGAATGGAAAACTATCTTCTGAATTACACGTATGGACATCCATCCGCTTTTGTGTGCATGCGTTTAGGCTATGTTTGTGCATTTTGTTTGGGTGTCTATCTATTTCTCTGTCTTTACAATCCCGTAAAATTTTGTGTATGTGTTCCTAAAATGTCATTGTATTAATGATGAAATCCTTAGAATCTGTATCAGCAGCGAAATGTTTGACTGATATTCAAGCACCAACTAAACTGAAATTAAATGTATATAAAATGAATCCACGGAAGAGCTTCAACACGTACGATTGACCTACAACTTATCGTTCAGATATTCCATGTCACCAGAGGTAGAGAGGGATCTTCTACATGACCATTCTCTCTGTGACTAAACGTCTCAAAAACCACTTTCTAAAATCTTAAAAGGGAATTACACACACGCATACACAAGCACACAGACACACAGACACAGACACACAAACACACACGCACGCACACAGACATGGATATATATATATATATGTGTGTGTGTATATATATATATATATACATATATATATATATACATATATATATATAT
>NC_068987.1:26406379-26414166 GCF_001194135.2 Octopus bimaculoides | reverse complement strand
TATATATATATATATATATATATATATATATATATATATATATATGTATGTATGTGTGTATGTATGTATATATATATATATATATATATATGAATGATTTAGTCCCGAGAACATCGTGTAAAGAAAAACAAACTGTATTCCCATAGCTGAAATGCCTTTGGTCATTGGACTGCTCAATCATGGTTGATATGACGTTTAACAGCAGTAACAACATATCTAAAATTATATTTTTCTTTAGCTTAATGAGCACCTTGTGTAAAGGATGCTGTTGTGCACATTTTTGGTCTGCCTAGTTATATACAGTTACAGAACGTCAAATAAAAAGATTGATTTGCCAGCATCTGTACTTCCGTTGAAGCTGATTGGTGATTTCTTGTTTATTCTAAATTTTCTATCTTATTTTCTTGCTATGGTTTCATTTGAAGTTCCTATAATATTCAGCCGAACTTCACTTCAAATTCTTTCTTTTTTATATATAAAACTCTTCTGTATAGCGTTTGTCTGTGTGCGTGTGTGTGTGCGCGCGCACGTACGTTTGTCTATATGTGCTTGTATGTATGTTTTTCTGTGTGTTTGTGTTTTGTTTCCACCAATAATTTCAAGTTTTCTTGTGATATTTTTGTACTGAATTATTAATCTAAAGGTGCATGAATTTTTTAAGCTACGCCAAGCGTGTTAAACCTCACGATCTTTCAAAATCATAGAACTCTTCGGCAATGGTTTTTTTGTTATTCTTGTATTATTGGTATTCCGGTTTCTGTTGTTATTCTTGTTTAAAATATTTCCATTTTTCAAATGTGGAATTTTCGCTTCGATAAATTCAGTGAAAATTCCTCAATAACCATTTATTTTTTTATGTATGTTGTGGAGAGAAAATTTATATGCGTGCTTTTGTACAACTGTCTGTGTTTATATATGTATCTGTGTAAGTGTGAAATTGAGTGTGAGCGTGTGCCTGTTTATGGTTCGAGAATGGTATTTTAGGGAAAGTAATCAATTTCTTTTAATAATATTATGCATTTAAAACGTAAATATTCTTCCCAGCTTAACATGATTTCAATTCTGTGTAAAAGAGTGTCGAAATCTTATCAATTGAATTATTTATCTCTTTCTAAGCAACCTAAGACTTCGCTTTCTTTGCTTACAATTGACCATTTCCATAAAAATTTCTAAATGAAATGGCAACATAAACAAAGTTTTCGATGAAGTGTGTAAAAGTCTTTAAAAGATGTTCATAATTCATCTAGCTAGTGCTTAAGGTCTGTGATAGCCAAAAGTTTTCCGAATGAAAGATTAATGTAAGTTTTGAATGCTTGACATCAATCATGCTGCTACAGTTCTTTCTTCTTTTTATTTGTTTTATTTTTCCTTTTTTGTTATTCTTTTTTTTATTCTTGTTTGGTAGTGTTGTTTCTTGCAGTTCTTCACAATCATAGACCCATGTAAAATATTGATTATTTTTTTGACTGAAAATATATATTTTTTACATAGAAACTTGTATACACGATGGAATTTTCTACAATAGAGTAATAAAGTATATCTATCTTCGAACAAATCGAAGGTAACGATGATCTCAGTAAAAGATTTAAACTCTTTACACCAGGGTTTTTCAGTCAGGGTCTATATGGACCCTAGGTGTCCGTATAAGATTTTGAGGAGTTCACGGCAATTTTTCAGGGGCCATGAACACATTATGTTTCAGACCAGTAACGTTTAAATGAAATAAACTGGTTTTACTTCTACAATACACAAAGAAATATTAAATTTTATACAAGTCCTAATAATATTTAATTCTATAAATGCACTAGGATTTTTAAAACACCAAGTGTCTATGGGGATCCACTTAAGTAAAATAGGAATCAAAGGGGTCCATAGATAAAAAATGGTTGAGAATCCCTGCTTTAGACAAACTCAACCACTATTTTGATAGCTTCTGCTCTACAGAATAGGCTGATAACTTGCCACCTCGACTCAAGCACTGCCAACTCATTTAACGTTCCTTGTCATCACCCTTGCTATGTCCAGCATCCTATACTTCTCACAAGACCCTCTGCCCGATCCTTCTTCTCCAGACGATTTTCAACAGTTCCTTCCCTGTTCATGTCTTTCCTGCTAGGGATCGACTTGCATTAATTTTAGCGAAATTAATCGAACCGGTCTAGAAGCGTATGTGAGGGCCATAGGCACAGTTCTTTCCTTCGGGCTCAGCGACAACCCTACGTAATGATAGTCGATATAAATGTTGGTTGGCTGGTTGGTTGGCTGGTTGGTTGGTTGGTTGGGTGGGTGCTTGGTTGGTTGGTTGGCTGGCTGGCTGGCTGGCTGGCTGGCTGGCTGATTGAACCTCTATTTAAGCTTTACATCATATATAGAGAGAGTGGCGAGATTAAAAGTGAGATACAGAAAGCATTAACATAAAGTGAAAGATGAGTGCGCAGACAAGGTTTGGTGGTAGCCAATGAATAAAAGAATGTTACGCGGACACAGACACAGTATCATAGAGACAGAGGATGAGGAGGATGAGTGGGAGTAAATGACAGATTAGTTATGGGAGGAGTTATATAAATACGAAATTTGTTTCATGTAATTTCCTTTTAAAATAATTAATATTTTTCTGTTGAAAGTTAGCATTCATTTTATTATTTGCGTAAGCAGCAAAAAAAAACTAATAAATGTCAAGTTACAATTATTATATGTATACCATATTTCCTGATATAACCTATGTTTGCAGAAGCATACTTCCAAAGTTGTCCGTCAGATGACACAAGCGATCATCATCATCATTATCATCATCCTCATCATTATAATGATCATCATCATCATCATCATCATGATGTCAGCTATTTAGTCTTTCACTTCGCTTATAATAATAACTCGTGACTATAACGGTTCATAAATTGATTTCCTTCGCTTGTTTACAAGGTGGCAAGTGTGTATGTTATGCGGGAAGCTGTTACGGCCGACGAAGTAAGCCTCAATACACGACTTGTATTTATTTTATTAAACCTGGCGCATGAATAGCGGCACTGAACTCAGAGAGTTAAATTCAGCATATACCGTGGTGAAACTAAATACTACAAGGTACTTTGTCAATTACTTTGCTGTTTATGTCACTAAATCTCTCTGGCAGTTTTAAAAATAATAACAGTAACGTTATTTTATGCCATGGTGTTTTCTTATCTAAATCTACAGCATAACAAATCGTCTTGTATTTCTTCGATGTTAAGTCCCTTCACAAAATCGTTTGCCGCTATTTTACAATTTTTCTTTACTTCCCACCCCGCCATATCGAAAACAGCTTCTTTTTTTTTCTGCCACCATATATTTGGCATTTTGGCTTCTCTCCCCAATCGACTATTTCTCAAAGGAATTCAACCTCTGTCATTTTCTTGACTTGTAAACAGTTCAACCTTTTTTAACCAAACAATCGATATCACTCCCATACCCTTCTGACTAGATCTCACTCTTTCTCTCTCTCTCTCTCTCTCTTTCTCTCATTCCAACCTTTCCATCTTTCTATCTCACTCACTCTTTCTCTTTCTCTCATTCCAACCTCTCCATCTTTCTCTCTCACTCTCTCTCTCTCACTCTCTCTCTCTCACTCTCTCTCTCTCACTCTCTCTCTCTCACCCCTTTTTCTTTCTCTCTCCTCTTTTCCTCTGCCTTTTCCCCTCCCTTTGGTATTATCGACAACACAAAAAGCTTTGTTAGTATTTCTGTAATCTTTCCGTATCTATGTATTGTATTGTTTTGTTTCGTTTTTTGAAGACAGATGCATTCAGCATTTACCTTATATTGGCCAATGATCTTATTTCTCATTCACTAGCAAGCTATCAGGAATATTAAAAATTTTATTTATAATCTTCGAACGATCGAATATTCTTGAACGTGTCTATTAACTTCTAATAGATGCAAATATGTCATATTTATTTGGGATTACGATAATTTCTTCATTGTTAAGCTCAGACTGTACACTCAGCAAGTTAGATTAAGTTTTTAAATCCTTGTTTACAAATATACCCAATTATTTTTGTTTTATAATTCGTTTTGCAACAATTTTTCGTTATGTTTGAATTCTAATTGTTTTCTAATTGAAATACAAAACAGATTTATGATGAGGATTTCAGATTAAGATCGTTTGAGGTTCAAGCTGCTTCACTAAGGTTACTCACTGCCTACAAATGTTAAAGTCAGGTCATATTCTTCAAGCAAAAGATGCTTCTCTCTCTGACACATAGCTTGAGTTATAACCTAAATCCAATTGTAAGTTTCCGTACATTACTGATGCTCAGAATTAGCTATACGTATAAAGGAAATTTGTTTTGCAGCTATTGCCTTCACTTTCAGGTCGGCTTTAATCACGTAAGTGCAATTTGGTAAATGGAAACTGCGGAAGCATGTCAGCCGGAACATTTTAGTTATTGTCGAGTAGACTTAATATGTCGACTGGTTTAACATATCCACTTGGATTTTGAGTGCTTCGAGAGAAGGCCATTAGGTTTCAGACATTCGAGTCAAATGTCCTGTCTGAGAGCATCCTTCAGTATTTCTATCGTTTGTCTTATAGTTTCTAAAAAAATCATAGATATGGCATTTTCTCTTCTAACTAAACCATCTGCAAATGAAAAGCTAATTTCTTTGTACTTATAAGCTTTATATCAGAATCTTATAGAAGAGTCTATTATTTTCACTCCTGAGGATTCTAAGTGTTAGCTAAGCCACTCTTACGTCAATGTCAATGAATTAGGTAGATTAGGCAAACCAGATCTGAGATTCAGCCCAGATTCACAGCGAGCTATTTCATTTAAGCCATTTTATTTCAGGTGAAGGTACGTCACTTAATGATTAGCATTTTCGGTTAATGCCATGGGCTCAATTCTTCGACAAGGGGATGCAATTGGCCCTTGAGCAAGGCTCTTCCTTTCATGTTATTTCCATCTATTCAGATGTAATGGATACCTGCCGAGTGCTGTTGTGCAGCCCTCTCTCACTCCAGCTGTCACATTCTAAATGAGGTGTTGAATGAAGGAAGAGGGTATCGGGGCGATTATATCCACCCGCACCTCCAGAAGCAACTAAGCAATTAGCGAAATCATAATACACACTCACATGTGACGGTTGGCTACACTTAATATTGTCCCGGTAGTATTCCGCTATAATCACCAGCTTGAAGAGTTATGCATTCCGGAAGTCAGACTGACTTGTCACTGAAGCTCAACATAGAAGGGAAAATTTCGATGGTGTCTTAACGTCACACTGATATATATATATATATATGTATTAATTCTTGTACCATCTCTAAGTTTACTGTCCCTTCCTAAGAGATACAGACAAAAACTCATATTTTATTCATTCATTTCTCCTATCTCTCTCACATCTTTTCATCACTATCTCTTCTCTCTCTCACTCTGTCTTTTGCTCTCTCTCTCTCTTTCTTTCTCTCTCTCCCTCTCTTTCTTTCTCTCTCTCTCTCCTACTGAAGATAGAAACATTAGTTTCATTTTTAATGATTTCTTTTTTTCTTTTTTGTATCACAAACACAAAAATACTATGATTACAAAAAAAGGCAGAATATACAATATTTTAATCTTCATATCTTTACCAACGAACTTTTTGGTATAAATGACGTGAAATTTCATCGAAAATATAATCGAACCTGTGACACTACCGATGAGTTAGCTGGTCTAAAGCATGCATCTAAGTATTTTTTGTTCTCCATCATTTATTACACAAACGTTAGAATCTTGATTTCGTTATGACAGACGACAGGTAGGTTATATATTAATGGACGGCATATGTACTTGCTTAACTGAAGTACAACTTGCTTCAACAATCTTAGCTTGCTGAAAGCTTACGTCTGGCTCTACGACAATCGTTGGTATGTTATAAATCTGAATTCATTGCATGAACAAAGACCCTGTGTGTGTGTGTGTGTGTGTGTGTGTGTGTGTGTGTGTGTGTGTGTGTGTGTGTGTGTGTGTGTGTGTGTGTGTGTGCGCGCGTGCGTGTGTATACGTGTGCGTGTGCGCGCGCGTGTGTGTGTGTATGTGTGTGTGTGTGTGTGTCTGTCTGTCTGCCTGTGTGTCTGTGTGGCTTTAAAATCAGATGTGATAAACATATCTTCCACGGTGATTACCGATGTTAATGAAATGAAATATTTATAAGTCGGAGTTGAAACCGTCTCTCGGAAAGAAAATATGTAGGGCAAATTGTCATGTTTTTATTTATGCTAGACACATAAATCAAATATTTTAATAGTTACGCCGTGAAAGTGTTATGATAGCTATTAAAAATACACATTCGGTTTATTCTTTTTTGTTCGATTCGTGTTATTTTTGTAAACTAACAAGTGATAAAAAATTTTAATCGCACATCTACAAACTGGCCATTGACACAATTCATCTGAATCATATATTTTAGAAAAGGTCAAAGGCAATGCTGTATCATGCTTTTGTTAAAAGTGTGAGTAATTTACGTAAAGTGAATGCACTGAAACCAAGTATGGGCAAGAAGTAAGTTGTCTGGTTGTACGCTTATATACTGAAACGAAATAAGGGAAATTCTACGTGGCCACTGGAAATAGCTGCTAATTTCCTTTAAATGAGAGTCTTCTGTCTTTAAAGAAAGATTATACTGGACAATGTAGTCTGAAATACTCTATATCTGAAAAGATTAGATGGCCACGACTAGAATGTCTTTGCTTCACTGACTAATATATATTTTGTTACTGTAAGTGGTTTGTTAGACATGTTTGAACCGATCATTCTAAAAGTAATATGAGTTTTATCCTATTAGTTCTAATTAATGAGCCAGTATTTGATACAAAAGTAAGAATATTAATCCTATAATATAAATTATTACATGCTATTAAAACAAATATTATCAGCTTCTTTCAACAGAAAAGCTTAGAGTACACGCATTTTAATCCTATGTAATTTTAGATCAAAAATATAGTGTAAACATTAAAAGCTAAGACATTCAACATATAAGATAGTCAGTCATTCAACATATTTTATAGGTCTTATGTTATCTACTATCATATGCTTGTCCTCTGGTATCTCTTTTATATTGTGCTTTTATATCCTGATGGATTCTTTTCTACCTTGTTGTTTGAACAAATCACCATGCTTCTCGGGGAAAGCGGTTTGTGGCGATGGAGTTAATAAACCTTGATCCTTATGCTAAAAGTGGCAAGCAAAATCTATTTCGATAAACAGAACAAAGATCAAGTGCAAAACACAGTATTGTCTATCGAATAAGTCAATGCTATTCTTATCATAGCCATCCCGCCTTTTAATATATTCAGTACTATATTAATATATTTATTATATTATCTAATTCGCTTGAAAATATTTGAGCCTGCTGGTTGTGATATGAGTGAAATATGGTAATTGTTTCTAGTAAGTCATGAGAGAGTGTAGCCGCTGCTTGATTATTTCACAATAATGTTTTTGTTTTTTTCTGCTATTGGTAGCTGTTTCTAAAAGTTCATTTGTTTATTTCCTGATATTTAATTATTACCATTTTTATTTTTTTAGTTAATTAAGTCTTTTCATTGTCAATACAAACTAAAAATAGCTTATGTAACAAGCAGCATAATTAACGATATGTTATTTGATATACTGTTTGATAGTCCGTATTTGACTGAACTACGAAAAACAAAAGCTTACTTATTAGTTTTTCGTAGCTTGTTTTGTTTTGTTAGATGAGACAGGAGAGAGTGTGTATATATATATACACACACACACACACGCACGCACGCACGCACACACACACACACACACACA
>NC_068987.1:26399357-26405887 GCF_001194135.2 Octopus bimaculoides | reverse complement strand
TGCTACCAAACATTCAATGACATGAAATGATTTAATATGAATAAACTCCAAAATATGTTGTTTCATACAACTGACAACTCGCATCAAATATTGTTATAAGTAGAACTTTCAAAGAGAAAATTACCCGCATAGATAACTAAAAGCATTAAAATTTTATAAAATGTGATATAGAGACATAAGTATATATACTCACACATATTCAGATACGCACTCGCACACAATTACACACACACACACACACACACACACACACACTCACACACACATACACACATACTCACTCACACGTTTTTATCGGATAAAACAGTATCCAAGGAGACTAGTTGTGGTCTGTGTCGACAAGGTTTGCATTATTTGGAAAAGTGATAGAAAAAGTAATGTAATATTGCTGTAAGGGAATGAAGTCTCATTCCTTTTATTTTATATCACATTTTGGTAGCAAGTGCATTGGTTGCATGTTTCCGGGGGAATAATCTCTGTATACAGTATGCGGGAGTCGATTTAACGAAATTATATGCAGCATATAGCACCAATCTAATGAAATTATATACAATGTATTGCAACAAGCTAACCGAATCCATTACAGTATGTAGCGCCAATCTAACTATATTATATACAAGGTGTGGGTATTTGTCTAACCAAATTATGTACAGTGTGCAACGTCAGTCTAACTGAAGTTTATACAGTGTATAGGTATTTGTCTAACTGAACTATACGTGATGTGTTGCGTAAGTCTAACCAAAATATATGTATATAGCTCGTAGACATCTGTCTAAACCTGTGAGTATGTGTCTAACCGAATTAAATGCTGTGTATAAATGTCAATCCGAATCAATGGCATATCTGGAACACAGCCAAACGCTTCTGTCTACGATTGGGATACTAAACTTCGGCTGTATCGTTCAGGCGATTTTCTTGAAGTACAGGGTGGGGCAGAGAAGACGGACATCTTTTTGAAATGGCCATTACTCAGCTCCAGTGAGAAGGATATGTGTCCGACAGGTACCATTTGGTCCGTGGTGTCTTAACAATTCTTTTCTCTTTTCAGGTAAAGCCATGGCACTGTGGACGATAGAGAATCGCGTGCTTGCCTACGACAGTTACGTGTAGAATAACGAGTCTGTCACAGCAGTTCAGCGTTAGTTTCGGCACCACTTCAACATTCACCGAAATTAGGCTGTTCCCATTAGTAACACAATCTTACGATGGATGAGTGCACTTCCTACACGAGGTACGCTAATGAATAGGAGATTATTGGGGGCGTCAGGAACAGTACAGACCCCGGAAAATGTAGAACGCATCAGACAAGCTTTGATATGGTGTCCGAATTACTCTGCTCAGAGGCATTCCACTGAACTTGGCATCAGTAATCGATCGGTAAGGCGTATTTTGCATGAAGACCTGCATTTCCACTCGTACAAATTGGTCATTGGGCAACAGTTGAAACCATGGGATTACGCACAACGGTTTAACTTCGTACGTCAGATGGAAGCAAATTTTGAGGCAAATGACAACCTCATTTTGTTAATGAGTGTCGAAGATTATTTTCAACTCAATGGCATGGTGGATCAACAGAACTGTTGTTCTTGGCCTCTTGAAAATCCGCGTGTACTGGACGAAAGACCACAGCACAGTCCAAGAGTGACTGTCTGGTGTGCTGCTGGAAAAGTTGCCGTCATTGGTCCTTACTTTTTAAAGACAATAATTAAAATGTTGTTATTGTGAACTCCGAGTGTTACATCGAGATGATAAACAACTTCTTTGTACCTGAATTATGACGGAAAGGTATACCTATTCGGATTGTGTGTTTTCACTAAGATGGGGCTACGGCCCACACATCCAGGTTTGTTAACATTCCTTGCCCCTCTTGGTCCTCTAATTTGTCCATGTGTGTTATTTCTTTGTGGAGAAACCTCAAGGTAGGTGTATATGCACATAAGCCCCGTACATTGGACGATTTTAAGGCAACTATTCGCGTGGAAGTCGCCAAATCAACAGAGCAATGCTGGAGAGAGTGGAGGCCAACTTCCAATAATGACTTCAGAAATTCATCAATGAAAACGGACTCCACATAATGGATGTTCTTTTCCACAATTTTGACAAATGCTAATTCAATACAAACACATTGATGTCAATAAAACTTGTTTGGGGAATTTTTCAAAAACTTCCATCCTCTCTACCCAACCCTGTATCGCAGGGGACCAAAACACTGTTGTTTGCTTTAATAACGGCATTTGCTGCTATTTCTAGTTGAGGAAATCTGTTGTTAGCAACAACCTCTGGTAATATAGCTTATCATGGGGAAAAGAATACGCTATTTTAATTGTTGATGCCATTATCCCACAACGCCAGTCATAGGTTATATTTAAGTTTGGGTGGAGCAGAACTAAGGCTTGAAAGTAGACGTCAAATGACTAAGTTCAATCTAGTGACTCATTTCAAATATATATGTTGCGATACTACATACTCTGTTACAAGTAACTGAATTTGTCGTTAAGATATTAAGTTGATTAGATTAGCGTAGGAGACCAACTAAGACCTTCGCATGCCGAGATGTTTTTACAATTTGATTATTTCTAGTTTCATTGCATAGGTGGCCGCTAGTTGTGAGCAATTTTGAGTTTCTGATAGTGCAATGCAGTATTTAGCATATTCGTAGATGCTGCAAGCTTTTGTGTAAATGTATTAGGAAGCTCGCCAGTATGACATAATCCTTTATGGATCTAATAAATTGTTTGTAGACGGGCTATTATTTCTTTATCTTGCTGTGTGTACTCTTCGAATGTTCCAGTATTGTTTTGCTTTTCCTTCCTATGAATGTTCTAACAAATTCCTGATATTTTAGTCTTCTGTGCATGTGTGGTATATTTTTGCATATTTATGTTTATGAGTTCGATGTGATGGCTAGTTAAGCTTGATTGTTTTTTTTTTAATGTTGCTGGTAAGGAGACGGTAGATTTAATAAGAGATACCTTCATTTATAGCTATGCTTATCTAATAGTGGCATCCGCATATGAATCTGTGTGGTTGTTCTACGAGAATGTATTGTAGATATAAACAGTAAAAGAGACAAGATAATATATTTCACAACACACGCATCATTACAGAACATTTTTGTATTGTTGATATGGCCTTGGAAACATGGGTGGCAGTCGACTAAGAATATCCTCGAAATATTTACTGATGATAATGACAACTGGAATGGTATTTGTCAGTCGCATTTTGGCCTTTTTATTTATTGTTTGAGCTTTTCTGAATTTCTTATGTAAGGCATGTGTACAGTATCAGTGCTACAAAGCTACAAGATGGAAAGAGGAGTGTGTAGAAATGGAAAGAGGAGTGTGTAGAAATGGAAAGAGGAGTGTGTAGAAATGGAAAGAGGAGTGTGTAGAAATGGAAAGAGGAGTGTGTAGAAATGGAAAGAGGAGTGTGTAGAAATGGAAAGAGGAGTGTGTAGAAATGGAAAGAGGAGTGTGTAGAAATGGAAAGAGGAGTGTGTAGAAATGGAAAGAGGAGTGTGTAGAAATGGAAAGGAAAATGTATGGAGTGGTGATGCCAAGGATAGTCTTTATTACGATTTTGATATTGTTCATTGAAGATGAGTCTATTCTATGCTGCGTTCCTTGTTCTTTTTTTTTTCTATAATTCCAGATTCTAAGGACTTGGCATTGCTGTTATAATTAGTCTTTACTGTTTAGCCCCGGTTCAACTATGTCCGACCATATATATGACTAAAAATAATCCATCAATGGCCTCCATGTTTTTGAGTGTATGTAAAACTACTTCCCCCAATATATCTTTTCCTTTTCTAAGACGGTGCTGAGTGATTCACCATAGATTTCAGCTGCTACTTCAGTAGGTCGAGCTACCGGATATAGAATTCTACATTCGGATGCACTATGAATAGCTGAAGTTGCTGGAGAGTAATAATATTTTTGAATCCCAAGTGCTTCCCTTTCATCTTGATAGTTTTTTTTAACGAATCTTTAAGTTTTTAGATATTGTTTTTCAGTATCTGACAGAAGAAAGATATCAAGATAATGAATTAGATTAAAGGCGAGTATATTGTTCCTTACTCCGAGGTTTGTGACGACTAAATTTGGAAAAGTGTGATTGGAATATATGTTATTTGGTATATAGAATGTGTTACAGTCATTGATACAACAAATAACTTTATCAAGTGTTTTACTGCTTGTTTTGTCGTTTATGTTGGAGACAAAGGTTCTTCTTTTCTTGTTTTCTGCTTCAGTTTATTTCTTGTAATTCATTTAGTAGCTTCATATTGAGGTTTATTTCTTTCGTGTGCGATGTTGAAGATATGCCTTTGAAATTGTCTCAACGTGTTATCCAAGTGAACTATTTTATTTGTATACTAAGTATTTTACTTTTATGTTGTCTTATGGAACATGGCTTTTGGGAGCGCCTTTGCTTACGCGTATGTATGGACGACAATAATATCCGTATTGGCGATTATGGCGTTTTGGTGGAATTCAAAGAAGTCAAAAGAACTTAGTGGTTGCCTGCAAGTTACACATACAATGCTAGAAGTGTGAAGTAGAACATGATTTCTGGATAAGAATTGATTTAGTGCTATATATATATCCATGTGCTGACATAAGTTGTTTTAGGGAATGTAGAATTTTGAATCATCACCCATGTCTCTTTTTATGTTATCTATACTGCTTTAACTTTGTTTACCCACAAGGTATTGCATGCATTGAAATCTCTCTCTCAATTTTCGAGAGAAAAGGTTTGAGAAGGTGTTAAAGTTTTATTGTTTGGGATGTGTAACCTATAGAAATGGTTGATGCTGTTTGGTGACTGCACACATATATGTTATGTTAATGCGTTTCTGCTGCTGGTTTCTATTTTGAATGCTTCCGTGTTCAGTGACTTTTCATGCTCCATTAATGTTCGCGTATCCTAGATGTAGTCGTTGTTGCTATTGCTATTGCTAATTTCTGCCATTAAAGCTGTTGTGAGTACATTGAACTGATGTTTTAACAATCTGTTAAATTCTGTCACGTATTTCTGAACAATAGGAGAACTTGAAATCAGTGCTGCAATATAATGCTACATTTACAACATTTAAAGTTGTCGAAATACTGCACACGCCCCTACTTTTAATCGCTGACATAAACCTATCTCCAGTATTTCCAGGGCTTTTCACTATTTACCGCAGTTGAGCAAAAACCTATTGGCCCTACTCACAGTGTTTGGGCTATAACTATTTTCTCTATTCGCATAGTTTAACTGAGCCTATCTATCTCTTTAATTGATTCGACTAAACAAACATGGGCAAACGTTTTCCCGAAGCGGTCCGCATGCGAAATGAGTCATCATTAAACAGGCCATCCCGCTTAAAATGAGAACTGAATGCACTTTTTTGTTAAGCGTACCATTCAGAAGGTTCTACAAACCGATCTCCAATATTTACAGTTGCTACGCTGTCCCACATCCTTATCTTTCAGCTTATCTGTCTCCTCTATTTACTGTGGCTGAAATAAACTTATCTCCCCTATTTATAGTGGTTGGGCTCTTACTTATCTGCACTGGTTGAGATCTTTATCTACTATGTCGAGATACTCCTTTCATTCCTATTTACAGTGATTCTTGCCTCCTTCTTTTACAATGGTTAACCTATACCTATCACTAGTATCTGCAGTAGTTCGTCAATGATCATAATGCCCATTTACACTTACAGACATTCAGGTACAGATTTGACTTGTCCGACATGTTCCTCCGCTTTAAATTCAATCTTCACGTCTTTATGTGATTTACATGTTTTCTCTTTGTTGTCATAAATCAAAGATAGTTCACAATATATCTGCATCACCTTAACCCTATTTCTTCTACACAAACGACTAAGATGTTTGAGTGTTCTTTCTCTTTCCTAAATCACTACAGCCAAACACATTGGATACATTAATATGCATGCTTTCCTTTATACGGCAAATCAGCAAAATCGTTAGAGCACCAGGCAAAACGCCTTGCAATATTTATTCAGTCTATTTATATTAAGATTCAAATTCGGTCGAATGTTAACTTTTGCTTTTTATTCTTTTGAGCTTTCTCCCCCCCCCCCTCTCTCTCTCTCTGTAGTGTACCTATAATTCAAAAGCCCTGTCCTATCGCATTCAGCGTGAGAATTACGTTAAGATTTCTAGTATCTATGCAACAATCAAATGCTTGCATGTTATTTTAACATAGGGATTCAGCTGGTCGCACAACATGTTCATCATGGAGGACGATATAAATCTATCTTCTCCATGAAAATATCTATATATATATATATAGCTGAGTTTGTGAGTGTGTGTGTATGTGTATCCAATTCATACATTTACACAATTCCAAATTTCTTGAATGAAACAATCGGAATTAATATTCTAAATACCAATCACAGTTACCAATAAAATCCATTAAACTGCGCAAAATAACATTTCCCCCCTCTAATAAAACCTAAATTTCCTCTTCCTACGACCTTTACAAATCCTTTCAACTCCTACTTTCTCTTATGAACGTTTAAGAAC
>NC_068987.1:26397375-26398353 GCF_001194135.2 Octopus bimaculoides | reverse complement strand
TGTTAGGGTTAAGTAATCGTGCGGATGTTAATCCGCAAAATTACCGAAATGTGAAAACTACCGCACCTGCCATCTATTATAACTTTTGTTCTGTTTAATTTATACATAGATTATGCCTCCAAAGAAGAGAGCTTGCTGGGGAAAGAAAGCAACCGGTTTAAAAAGACAGCAACAGACTGCAGCAATTCATCACATTCCAGAAGCTACTTTGAACATAATGCAAAATGGTGCATCAACATCTTCTGCTCAATCTGTTAGAATTCTGGCAAAAATGTGTAGCAACAGATCGCCAGCAATTGCTTCATCAGAAATCGCCGTCCTAGCTCCTGCGAAAAGGGATTACCCTGCTATGTATAATCAGGGCAGTGCAAAAAAGTCGTTTTGCACATATCATTTGTATAGCCAATTAGACGGATGAAATTTGCGTACGATTAATAATGTTACGCAAAACAGCCTTCAAACTTGCCCTTTTCATTTCATCGTCTTTTGAATTACGAACATATTTACATCATAAGGGTTTTTTCGTTGTAAGTCTTTCTTTTTTAGTTGATTTTCACCTAACAAGACTTATCGTAGATGATGTAATAAGTCACACCCGGACAACGTCGGGTTATACTGCTAGTAAATATTATAAATAAAATCTTGTACTCTTTACACAATTTCTTTGGGTAAATTATGCTGTAACAACTCTTGCATATTGTATCTTAGTTTGGTTTCTCTCTCTCTCTCTCTCGCTCTCTTTCCCTCTTTCTCTTCCTCTCTCTCTTTCTCTCCCTCTCTGTTGTACGCTCTTCCTTTTCTATATTATTTTCTACTCTAGGCACAAGGCCTGAAATTTTGAGGGAAGAGGCCAGTCGATTAGATCGACCCCAGTACGCAACTGGTACTTAAATTATCGATCCCGAAAGAATGAAAGGCAAAGTCGACCTCGGCGGAATTTGAACTCAGAACGTAAAGACAGACGAAATAACGCTAAGC
>NC_068987.1:26394566-26397365 GCF_001194135.2 Octopus bimaculoides | reverse complement strand
CGACCTCGGCGGAATTTGAACTCAGAACGTAAAGACAGACGAAATAACGCTAAGCATTTCGCCCGGCGTGCTAACGTGTCTGCCAGCTCGCCGCCTTTCTTCCTCTTCTATATCAAAGATCTACTTCCATGTAGGTGAAACCGCTCATTTTTCCTCCTCAGCCCACCATTTACAAGTGCCAGTCACATTCAACTTAGAACTTCATGACACACATGTGCACGAACTCCAATGAAAGAAAGTTAGTAGAAAAAATTGCAATGGTAACATGGTACTTTGATCCCTTCGACATTACAAAAGTACAATTAGTGTTCCTATCATAAAAATATTTTTGTACATAGAATACCATGCATTTGAAGTCTTCTGAGACGATTCACATAAGAGACATATGTTTTAAACTTATTAGTTTTGAAGAGCCTGAAAAAAAGACCTGGTCTTTTCTGATGACTAAACCGTAAAAATAGAATTATCTGCAGATATTTTTATACTTTTTCATTTGTTTCTAACTGAAATACATTCAAACAATTTGCGCAATATTTTTTTCAAACTTTCAGCCTCTCAAAGAAAACAGTCTATGAATCAAATAAACGGCGTTTGATAATTTTTTCAAATACATTTGTAGTGATTTTTTACACAAATTATCAAAATTTTAGTGATTAATAACGTTGTTGACAGATATAATGGTATTACTAGAATATGTCGGTTAAAATTCAACTATTTGAGGAATTTGCAATAATTTTGTATGTAATTATATATAGGCGTAAAAATTATTTTATTCTTTTACCGATTTCAGTTATGGAATATGGCCATGCTGGAGTTCTGACTTCTACACTAGTAATTATTGTATTAAATCTGTTGCGGCAATTATTTTATAGACTGGTAGTTTCCTTATCTTACCGACCTCAGATTTAAACAATCTAGGCGTAATCTGAACTCAGAAAGTAAAAGGTTATGGCAAAATACCACAAAGGACTTTGTCCGACACTATCAATTATTTCTTCTATGTAACTACCGATAATAAACATGTTTTTTAATAGTTTGACCTGGCGGAAGGGGCTGTGGTGATAAGCTTTCTCAGACCCCACGAGACTTGTCAGATGCATGTATATGATGTCCTCCTTGAACAACTGTCGGTTGATGGCTATAAGAAAAACAGGATTGGGGAAGAAATTCCATAGAACAAACATCTTTAGGTGAAATGGTTAACGTGGGTATGGATGCAGGTCAGTGACGAGAGTGGAATAATCGAAGAAGATGGACAGCTCTTCGTGGAGGCTGTTCGAGACTGCTCTCTTCAAAGAAAACAGAGGTCACAGCTGCGATAGAATAAGCTGACTGAAAAGTTTGTGGGTCAGAAATTAGAGTGTATTTTAACATTTGACTCTAACAGTAGAAAGCAAGAAAAATATTATCGCCTTCCAAAAATGAAAATAGAATATTTAGAGTATTTTTAGCTGGATCCAAACAAGGTTTTAATATTTCTATATCAAGCAATGTTATGGTTTTTGTGTGGCATACAACTTAATTTTTAGATATTCATATGATTGTTCATTTATAAATCAAGCGTTGGAAAATACTTGCAGTACATTAACGTACATTAATATGTAACTTGTTGAATTTTGTTCTAATTTGCCTCAAACACATCTCTCACAAGATTTCAATAGTATTCATTAAACATACTGGGACTTCAGTTACCTTGTTAGCCTTGTTAACTGTTTTCCTTACGAATACGTTACCTATGCTCGTCACATACTGCACTCAGGTTTTCCGGAAAGAATTCGAGATGAGAATTCAAGAAATGAGCCTTTGCTCTCCATTGCTTGTTAAGATGTAAAAAGTTAGTCCCTTGCTATTTCAGAATAGTTTCCATTCTTTGATCATAATTGATTTTTTTTTTTTTCAGCATAAGCTCCAGCTTCGTTTAATTCTTCATCGCTTGAGGCAGTGTGCTCAGGAGAATCTCGTCTTGGAAGTGATTCCTTCGTACTTACAAAACAGAAGCCTCACTTCAAATAACTGAAGTAGAAAATGGCATGTAACTTGCACCGTTTAGCTACTGTATAAGTAGTTTTACAAATGTCACATAAATGCGAGGAGACCACATTTTGTTTTGATTACCCACTTTACATCCGAAATAAAATTCATTGAATATTTTACAAACGGTGTCAAGTGACGTTTCTAGAAATTTAAAGTTAGAGCAGCACATATCAGAAAGAAATTACGATTGTTCAACATGATTTAGATCTTCAACATGACTATCTAAATCATTGTTCTTGCAAAATTTATCCCACCATCTTCACAAGAACTGTCTCCCTAAAGTAATAAATTATAGTAATTTTACATGAAAATAAGTACACCCTATATATATTAGTACGAAATTTTTCATTAGAGTTATATCAATTAATATATTATCAGCATGATCATGACCATCATCTTCATCATTGTCATCATCATCATCATCATCATCATCATCATCATCATTATCATCACCATCATCATCATCATCATCATCATCATCATCATCATCATCATCATCATCCTTATTACTATTATTATTATTATTATTATTATCATCATTATTATTATTATTATTGTTCAGTAGTTTTATTTTTATAACGTGCTTTCACTTCACTACCGAGCGCAGCTCTGTGCGCCTTGGGTATGTGCTGTGGTTTGCTGTGGTGCTCTTATGTTTACTGTATTGAAAGTGTTTTGCGTAGAATGTGTGCAGTACCCAGTAGTGCAATTTTCTGTATGTTATATATATTTGTAAGTCCTGGTGTTTTTGTTATGTATTTGTCT
>NC_068987.1:26361443-26390879 GCF_001194135.2 Octopus bimaculoides | reverse complement strand
TTATTATTATGATTATTATTATGATTATTATTATTATTATTATTATTATTATTATTATTATTATTATTATGATTATTATTATGATTATTATTATTATTATTATTATTATTATTATTATTATTAGGCGGAGAGGTGGCAGAATCGTTAGCACGCCAGGAAAAATGTTTTGCGGCATTTCCTCCATCTTTAGGTTCTACGTTCAAATATTGCCGATGTCGATTTTGCCTTTCATCTTTTCGGGCCGATAAAACAGCTACCAGCTGAGCACTGGGGTCGGTGTAATCGACTGACACGCTTCCCCTAAAATTACAGAACTTGAACCAAAATCTGAAATTATTTTTGTTGTTGTTATAATTGCCTTTACACAACTCCTAACGCTGAAGATGTACCACAGTGTCAGCTGTTACCTACCAGTGAACTAAGGTAGCATCCCTTATTTTTCGAGCACCGTCCGGAGTATTCGAGCGGTTCCAAGCAGAGCTGTTTTCTGAAAGTGCTCCACCCTTATTGCAGCCCATATTTGTTCCAGGTACTTCTCGAGATTTTTGCTCACTATTCCCAGGGCTCCGACAATTATTGGTACTACTGCTTTTTCATCCCAAGCTAACCTGTCATATCTCTCAACTTTTCTTTCTTCCTTATCACATACCTTGTTGTCAGCTGGGCATGCTATATTTATGATCCTGTTTTCTTTCTCAATTAAGAAGATGTCTGGCTTCCTATTCTCTATGTCATGGTCGCACTGAATCCTAAAATCTCATAGGATCTTTGTATTTCTATTTTCGACGATGCCTTCAGGTTTGTGGTCGTACCAATTTTTTTTATTCTGTCAAGTCCATACTTGTTGCAGAGTGTCCAATGGACAAACCTGGCTATATTGTCATGGCGTCTTTTATATTCCCTTTGGGCTATTGGCGTACATTGACTGGTAATATGCCATACGGTTTCACCATTTTGTCCACAGATTCTACACATCACTTTCTGATCTGTTTTCTTTTCTGTATTTTATGTAGTTTGTTCGTAGTGCTTGCTCTTGTGCAGCACAGATTAGAGCTTCCATTTCCGGTTTTAAATCACTTTTAGTCATTCACAACCATCTTTTTACTCTGCCTTATCTTCAACATCCCTATGAAATTGACCATGCATTCTTTTCTTTACCCACCTTTGTTCAGTTTCATTCGTTTTCAATTTCTTTGCAATCTTGCATCCTACACAAACCGGACCTTCCTACTTCTAATAATAGTGGTTCAGTGGCATTTTTTACACACCATGCTATGTTGTTTTTTTCTGCTCTAATCCTGTTTTCGCATCCAATCAGTCGTATTCCACCTCTTTTTCTTGGTACATACAGTCTCTGTGTCAATGTTTGGGTGGAGTGACCCATATCTAGTTAGCAACTTTCTTGTCTTTCTGTCTAAACTGTTTAGTTTGTCTACTGTTCATGCGATTACCCTCGTTCCATATCTTAGGAGTGAAACTGCCCAGGTGTTGATAGCTCCGATCTTACTCCGTCCATCTAATTTCGACTTAAGGATCAGTCTCTGTCTGCGCAAGTACTCCACCTTAAATTTTTCTGTCATTTCTTTCTCCATCAATTTACTTACAGCCCGTCTCTTATATCTGGTTCATAACCTCCCCTGACGGTATCGTTAGCCCGTCCATACATTTGATTTTGCCTTTCTTCAAGACTAACACACCACACCTCCTCAGTCCGAACTCCATTCTAATATCAGCACTGAAGGTATATACCGTATCAAGGAGGGAACTGACTTGGACTTCATAAAGTTTGAGGTCATCCATGAATAACAAATGGTTGACTTTTTGCTGGCGGCTTTTGAATACATACCCAGCTTTTGCTTTCCTCAGAATTAGTGTTAGTGGTATCAAGCTCATTGCAAAGATCAGTGGGGACAGTCAGTCCCCTTGAAAGTTGCCCCTCCTAATTTATACTGTCCCTAAACTTTTTCTGTATGCTGTCAGGTCCGTCCTCCAATTCGCCATCTCCACAATGGCACTGTAGCGGTGGAAACAAGCAATGCCCGACCATCCCTACAGGCAGGAGACATAGATACACCATATGATCCTGACACTGGTGATTCAGAACTCTTATCATGCGACGAGGAGGAACTGAATCCTCCAAGAGGGAGTTGCGTTGGGGAAAAGCGAAAATATAGTTTCAAAAACAGGCCATCCTAAGCTGAAAGTGAAAAGACTGGACGAGGAAAATTCACCTTATCCATCATCTACACTAACAACACCAACATACCCACCCAAATCCCAACAGCAAAAGCAAAGCACACTCATTCAACCACAGCCACAACTACAAAAAGCACCAAAACAGAAACAAATACACGAAGAGAAACAACACTCACAAGAACAACCTACGCAGCTGACTACAGAACCCGAATGCCTCATCCGCTTCACAGTCGTTCGCAAGAGCAACAGCGAGCTGAAGCAAGAAGTAAGGGAAAGCACAAACATTCACACAAAAGGAGAGTAGGGTTCGACGAAATTCCGTCGAAAACTCCCTATGACAGACAGCTGATAAAAACGGACACAAACACTTACCTAGAGCTTTAAAAAAATAAAAGACCTTGGACCGTTTAGGCTAAGGCCGGATAAGAGGACTTTATGAAGGCTCTTCATTAATGATAATGCATCAGAGGAGGCAGCGGAATCAGCCGACTCTCTGAAATTCCAAGGTAAGTCACCTTCTTCGATTTTGTTTCTCCAATAAACGTAGTTGTTTTCCGAGTAGGGTTGTGAATGTGCGTGACCTAGTGTCTTCAACTGGTCCTTATTTTATCGCCCACGGAAGGATGAAACACAAAGTCAACCTCTGCGGAACTTGAACTTAGAGCATAAAGACGGACGAAATGTACCTAAGCATTTTGCCCAATGAGGTAACGATTCTGGTATTTCAGGCAGATCATTGAAATTATATTTACTGTCGGTGTGTGCATTATTTTCTGAATACGGTTATAATTCTTTGTTTTTGACCGTGAGCAAAGTTATGGTTATAATCGATTGAACAGTTATCATTAGTGTTGTTCATTTTATCGACCCCAGTATTTTCAAAATTAGGCCCAAGAGGAACAAATTCTAAATTATATACAGTATACAGAATGCTACTTTGCCGTTTCTGTCAACTCATAACTGTCTATTATAATAAGTTCTTATATTGGCACAAACCCAAAACATTTTTGAGGAGAGAATTCGATGGACTCATACGAACCCTAGGATGAAAGACAAAATATTTGTACGTGGAAAAAAATGAATTCATAATGAATCAGAAAAATAACTAAGCGCTGCAAAAAACGTCCAACCTTTCTCCCTCACACTGAAACATATCTAATGAATTGTATTTACATGATGTGATGTATTTTCGTGATGTCATTTACGTGATGTCATTTACGTGATATATTTTTGGTACCTATTTTATTAACGCTTACCCGGAATTTAAATGTCGAATTAAACGAACTTCATTGAATGCTACAAAATATATTTCCCAGGGTTCTGCACTTTCTATCCACTCACTACTTTCATTCAACTATATTGCCTTCCAGTTAGCTGTAATAATGGTAATTTTGACTAAGCAGGTGGATACCGTATTTTCAGAAGGAGAAAAATGGAAGGTGAATCGTTCAATCCTCCTCACTGGCGTATGTATCTTAATTAAACTAAATTTGTGTCAGTTAAAAATCGAACCTATTTGTGATATTTGCTTGCCAAGAGCTTAAAGATGCCCTAACGATGACCACTTGTAAATAGTAGGTAATATTGACTTTTTTCGATACAAGGTCACGAATTAGTAGGGAAAATGAGTAAGCTATTGAACCAAATTTCCAAACACTTAGTTTAGAGAATTAAAAAGACTAAGGGCAAAAACTAACCCTCACCTTAGTCAGACAAATTGCCATTATTACTTTTCTATCGCATTACATTGTTCAATCTTGTAACAGCAATTTTATAATATTGTTATATTGTGCAATCAAGGAAGCAATAATATGAGTACTAGAAACTTCACATAAAATTAACAATTTAACATTTCCAAGTCTGATTAATATTTATCCACATTTTGATTCAATATTTTGAAAAGTATTGTAAACCTTCTCTCAAACTGTAAACTTTTTCTCAAACTTGTGTGTATTATTTTCTCTTTCGAAGAAACAAAAGTCAATTGTTTAGCAGTAGGATCAGAAATCGACATGGAATTTCCAGGTGAGTATAATGGTGAAGTGAAAGGGCAACAAAACGGCTTTGGATGAAACACTAAGATTAAAGAAGAAAAGGGATTTAAGCATCCATCACTATATCATCATTGTCAGATTTTCTGGTACTAAAAACACCTCTGTGCATCAGAGCATTTCTGCCTTTTTTCTAATCCCATTGGATAGATCCCCCCTTATTAAATCTCACGAATTTATAATCTAATGAAGCTAGCAATATCTATGGCTACTACTAACAGGGTTTTTACTTTCACAAACCAGGTTATATAACAAATGAAGGTGAAGATCTTTAGATAAATCTTGTCACTGAAACGAAGAAATGGAAGACAGTGCTCTCTCTCTCTCTTCTCCTCTCTTTCTCTCTCTCTTCCTCTCTCTCTCTGTATTTTATTTCCAAATACTGAAAAGAAAATTCTGTTATGGTTCAAATGCTATGATATCTAAATACCTTGGTTGAAATTAACAAATGTTTTGTGTCTGGAATGAGGCAAAAGAGAATTCAAAGACGCAGTGTTTGTTGACGAGATTACTAATAATATTTATTTCTGACATAGGTACAGATACAACTGTCACATTATAGCAATCACTCTAGTTGACTGATGTTTTATTTTGTCGACTACAGTGGCAAAGCGTACTTAGATTGAAAGACACATAACTACACATAACTACACACTGAAATGCACACCGTCTGCCTCTCTATAATGATTATACCATCATACTGATAATTACATTATGGATTTCTAACATAGATGTGGGGACGAAAATTAAAACACAGTCGATTTACTTTACAGGAAGATCTGACAGGTAGTTAATCAACTCCGAAAAATATGAAAGAAAAAGTGAACCATGACGGGAATTTAACTTGAGATGTAAAAGGAATTAACAAAATAACGTAAGCGATTTTATCACACACATTCGCACACTCGTGCGCACATATATCATATTAACAATTGTTCTTACTGGAAGCAGAGAACAAGGAATTTAGAGAGAGAGGGTTATGTCTATTTCATCAACTCAACTGCAGTTCGCAACTAGTACTTAATTTATTAACCGCGAAAGGGTAAAGGACAATGCCGACCTCTGATTCCAAATTCTGTCGAGATCAACTTTCTTTTCCATCCTTTCGAGGTCAATGAAATAAGTACCAGTTGAGCACTGTGATCGACTTAACCACTCCCCCGAACTTTAGGTGTAATGCTATAAGCATGATGTCGACCTCGGCAGAACTGGAACGCACAAGTGAAAGACGAATGAAAAGCCGCCAGGCATTTTGACCGACGTGCAAACGATTCTACCAGCTTCCTGCTTTTCCAACATTCTAATAATAATATTTGTTTCAAATTTTGGAACATAGCCAGCAATTTCAGGGAGAGGATAAGTCGATGTGATCGATCCAAGCGGTACCTATTTTATCGACCCCGAAAGGATGAAAGGCTAGGTCGACCTCGGTGGAATTTGAATTGAGAACGTAAAGAATAAAATGTTGCTAAGCAATTTACCCGTAATGCTAACGATTCTGCCAGTACGCCGACCTTTTCAAATTTTTGGCACAGGGCTAGCAGCGTTTGAGTGGTGGTGGGATCTCGATAACATCGAGCCCAATACTTGCCTCGTACCTATTTTATCGACCCCGATAGGATGAAAGGCAAAGTCGACTTCAGCGGAATTTGAATTGAGAATGTAAAGACAGACGAAATGCTGCTGGGCACTTTGCGCAGCGTGCTAACGATTCTGTCAGCCCACTGCCTTAACCAATAATGACAATATTGGTTTCTAATTTTAGCACAACTCCAGCAGTTTTCGGAAAAGGGACTAAGTCGATTACATCGATCTCAGTGCTCGACTGATATTTATTTTATCAACGGATGAAAGGATGAAAAGCAAAGTCGACTTCGGTGGAATCTGAACTCGGAATAGGAAGATCGACGAAATGCCACTAAGCGTTTTGGCAAGGCGTTTTAAAGATTTTGCCAGCTCACCGCCTTTGCAACTTAATTCAAGTAATAATAATATTGGTGTCAAATTTTGGCATAAGGCCAGTAGTTCTTGAGAGGGCAAAAACGATTACATCTACCCCAGTGCCCAACTGTTACTTATTTTATCGACCCCGTAAGGATAAAAAGCAAAGTCGACCTCAGCGGAATTTGAACACAGAACGTAAGAACGAATGAAATGCCGCTAAGCATTTTGCCTGACGTCCTAACGTTTCTACTAGCTTGCTGCCATTCCAGTTTACTACTACTACTATTACTACTACTACTATTACTAATACTACTACTACTACTACTAATAATAATAATAATAATAATAATAATAATGTTAATAATAATAATAATAATAATAATAATAATAATAATAATGTTAATAATTACTGCTGTTAAAATACTCACAGCAATTTCCAATGAAAATATATTTTTTGACAATGCTCAAATGAGACTTCTCTTCCTCACGTGAAACCAACTTACTATACTTCATGAAATTTTTTAACATACTATTTGCCAATTAAGACCATAAGAATTCTTTCTTTGGCTTCTACTTTACTAAGATAACTCAGAATCTAAGGCGGTTTGGTGTTATGTAGAATAACTTCCTTTATTTTGTTTCTGTCAAGAAATACGACGAAACACCAGCCAAATATTTGGAGCTATGACCCAAGAGTAAGTGATTTAATATGTTACCAACTCAGCCATCTTACCTTTTTATGATATCTGGAAACTGACACACTAATTGAAATCTCAAATCCACATCAAATTATTTCATTAATAGCGAAATCTTCTTAAAAGAAGTCTTTCTAGAATTTTCTTCATCTCACCCTGAACTATAGCCATAAATATTTCAACCCGGTTTGTATAAACTAAGATAATATAATGGTATTTTTCTTGGGGACATATTGATTTATTTTCTTCAGTTCTAATTATACGGTTGAATACTTTCAATTCTACCTTTTTTTTAGTTTGGTCTGTAGTGTGAAAAATAAAATTCCATAATAAAATAATGCACATAAATTCCAATTTTCAAATTTTTAAAAATTAAAAAGAATAAAAAATGAATTAATAGACAAAAGTAATATCATTATTACGATTTATGTATTTGACATATTTATACAGATGGAAAATATTCTTTACAGTTCAGGGTGGAGATGTAATAGTTATAATGGTAAACAGGTTAGTGGTATAGTCAGCAGAATTTTATAGAATTACCTTATATGGAATTATAACTATGGAATATATATTCAGAAACCAAATTACTGAATTACTGGTGCACTAGCAGCGTTTTGCTTCAATGCTATTATATGTGTTAGGGTATATAGATTTTAGCCAACACTATATGTATGGCAAGGGTATAAATGCTCCATTTTCATATATAATATTTTCATAGACAGCAAAAAAGAGATGAGTCAGTTTAGTGTCAGATCAAGGCGGCGAGCTGGAAGTAACGATAGGACACCAGGCGAAATGCTTAGTGGTATTTCTTCTGTCTTTATGTTTTGAGTTTAAATTCCACCGAGGTCACCTTTGCCCTTCATCCTTTCGGGGTCGATAAATTATGTACCAGTTGCGTACAAGGGTCGATCTAATTGACTGGTCCCCTTCCCCCAAAAGTTTCGGGCATTGTGCCTAGAGTAGAAAAGTTTAGTATCAGATCAATGTTGGAATTTCATCAGTGGCTCTGAAGTAATAAAGGTGTAGAAACGAAATAAGTGTTTATGCCTCGGTAATATTTTAATCAAAGGAGCTACTGAGAATGCCAAATAATAGGAATAAGACCTATGTATGAGTTTTACAGCTCTCTGTAACACTTAGTTTATAAGAAATGTCTCTAGAGTAAAATACTTAGTCATTAATGAAATGACAACACGAGATTAAAACTCGTTCGACTAATCTATTTTTGTCTATGAATATATTGTATACAAAGAAAAGATGTATATTCCTTAGTGTAGACTAAAACCTGTAGATATAATGTGTAGTATACAATGTATTAAAAACACAATGATGAGAAACTGGAAACAAAAGGTAAACCTGTATTTGTAGATTATAGGTCTTGAGAGCTATCGTCTACAAATAAAAATGCAATTTGTCTTTTGTACTTTTTTATTTTACTCAGACTTCGTATTATTATTACAAATTTTTCTGTTTGAATTTTAGAATATTACGTCAAAGTTCCAAACGTTTATTTCCATTTATTCATACTGGGTTCATTTTGTGACGTGGTGATGATCATATCTGTTGGTTGCCTCATAAACGTAGTATGATCACTTCTTTTATAACACAAATCTCAAAGTGGAGTTTCAGCTGAACACAGCAAACAAATAAAGTGTTAATTAGCCAATTTCTTCAACAGTTAACCGTAATTATTCCGTTTCTCATAGTAGTTAGTCATAATACATATGGTTCCTGTTTAAAATCAATTGAATTTGATAATTGAGAATTAAGTTTCTTGCCATTGACATAGCTCGGTACCAATCGTGTAAACATCGTTATATACTATGCATGAAATGAAACGATAGTCTTTTGCCTCACTTAGTACTCCAGCTCTCTTATTGATTCAGCCATCAGCCATAGTACAACGATTCTGATAGCATCAAAAATAATGTTATTTGAATTTTCGTTTCCTCGTTTCCTCATAACTATCAGTAAATACACTATGTCTCATAATTGATATTTTAAACCAGCTACAGACGCTATCAAGAACAATGTGGTGATGGTTTAATTTCAGTTTGATGAGGGAATGATTAATAATCGCTCGATAATATATTCTAATGAATGGTTCTCTGTCATCTATAAAACAGTTAATATCTGTGTTTAGCTTCCAATTATAAGTAGTTGATATTAAAATAATTATATGAAATAATATTTTCACCAATATTTATTTCAGCATAACCCTGGCTACTATGTCTTAAAATATTTCATTCCGGCTAAATGAAATTATACTAATAATCATGCGTTTGTTCTGGCAAATGTTATTGACAACCCTGTGGGATTGAAAGAATGGACTAGCCGAACTGTTATAAAAGTGGCGACGAGTTTATTCGAAATTTACATACGTTAACATTTTCTTTTAATACAAAATCAAAGAAAAATTAGTTAACATAGAAGACTTATTAGATTCTGTGGCGCAATTGCAACAGTTATAGCAGCAATTACAACAACAATTTCTGGAATTAATGTTGAAGTCCGAAAATACTTCAGGCTCGTCCTCCGCTGACGGCGTAGCAAACGCAATTTCAGAATTTAGTTCTAACCCAGAAGATATTACTTTTTCTGTACGTTTCTGAAGATATGAAGAAATCTTCAAAGAGGAACACAAAAATCGGACGAGCAAGAAAAAGGTACGACTACTTTTAAGAAAATTTTCCCTTGCCGAACACGAAAAATATTGTAACTACAATCTCCCCCAAAATCCATGTGTAATTTGTTTTGATGAAACAATTAAATTATCGAAAATTTTCAGTGAGAGAAGTTCCCTGTTCAATACTTGCTGAGTGTGTTTGAATTTAGTGAAAACAGATGATGAAGATTTCGTCACCTATGCCGGAATCGTCAACAGAGAAGGCGAAAAATTCAAACTAAAAGAAGTAACCTCGGACATGTTCAAATGTCTAATTTTTATTCAAGAGTTAACTGCAAACAAAGATGCAGAGATACGTGCCCGGATATTAACAAAATTAGAACAGGATCAGAATTTGACTCTGCAAGCAGTAGCAGAGAAATGTCAAAGAATTATTAATATTCGACATAACGCAAATAAAATCGAAAAAAAGGATTACTCTTACATACATGCGTGTCGACTTGTAACGGATAAGGAAAAAGAAAATCGAAGATCAAGATCCAATCCATGCTAAGGGTACGGAGGTCTGAATTTTAGAAATAACTGTCCGTTTAAAAATTTTAAATGTTTTAACTGTAAAAAAAAAGAATCGGACATAAAAGCTCACATTGCAGTACGAAACAAAAAAGGTCGAATGGAAAAATTCGGTAAAGATTTTGTTTCAACGGAGAAGTCGTAGGAGCCGTTGAGGTTGTTGAGAGTTTGTATTTATTGGATTATCTTCTTTAGTGGAGTAGTTTGAAGTACGTCGTGTGAAGAGAGTTGTGACTATCTCCGCATCGTGAAATCTGGATATCCAACGTATAGAAGGATATAAAAACTTTATAGAGAAGTATTTTGGATTTCTAAATAAAACAGTTACTTCAGTTTAGCTATAAAGCATACACACTTATTTCACATCTAGTTTTGATAACGAAGCATTCCTTTTGTCACTCCTCAACATGTCAGTGGAGATATTTAATCGTTTCGAAAAACAGAAAGAAGAATTATTTAATCAGCATTTGATGGCGTGATAATAAATCGCATTAAGTGCGAGAACGTCCTCTTAAATGAAGCCATTTTCCGTTGTTCTGAGTTCATTCATTTTCTCATTGAATGAGGATTTCCGCTGACGTGATAACCATTCAGATAACAATTATAAGACTTTTTCAGGGCTATTTTAATCAAAAGTTGGTCACTGAATACCTAAATATTTTCCATTATTATTATTATTATTACTATTATTAAGGCAGCGAACTGGCAGAATCGTTAGCACACCGGGCGAGATACTAAACACAATTTCGTCTTCACGTTCTGAGTTCAAATTCCTCCGAGGTCGACTCTGCCTTTCATCCTTTCGGAGTCGATAAATTAAGTACCAGTTGCTTACTGGGGTTGATCTAATCGACTGGACCCTCCCCCAAAATTTCGGACATTGTGCCTAGAGTAGAAAATATCATTATTATTATTGAACTGCCAGACACTTTAGCACACAGAGCGAAACGTTTAGCGACATTTTGCCGTCTTTACGTTGACTTCACCTTTCATTCTTTCGGGATCGATAAAATACGTACCTGTTGATTACGGGAGTCGATGTAATCGACTAGGCCCTTACCCCAAAATTACTGGCTTGGTGCCAAAACTTGAAACCTTTTCTATAAGGCAGTTAGCTAGCAGCATCGTTAGCA
The DNA here is from genome assembly GCF_001194135.2 of Octopus bimaculoides. Taxonomy (NCBI): domain Eukaryota; kingdom Metazoa; phylum Mollusca; class Cephalopoda; order Octopoda; family Octopodidae; genus Octopus; species Octopus bimaculoides. Next base: position 26,379,655 of record NC_068987.1, on the reverse strand, counting down.
TACCGAGCAAATGCTTGACAGCATTTCGTCCATCTTTATGATCTAAATACAAATTCCACCGAGGTTGGCTTTGCCTTTCACCCCACTGGGGTTGATGTATGCCTAGAGTAGAAATGATTATCATTATTATTATTATTATTAGTAGTAGTAGTAGTAGTAGTAAGGCAGCGTGCAGACAGAATCGTTAGCACGTCTGACAAATTACTTAGCACCACCCGCTGAGTTCAAATACCACCGAAGTCGACTTTGCCTTTCATCCTTCGGAATAGATAAATTAAGTACCAGTGAAACACTGGATTTGATATAATCGACTAGTCCTCACCCCACAAATTGGAGGCCTTGTGCCTCCAGTAGAAAGGATTATTATTATTATTACTATTGTTGTTCTTATTATTATATCTAAGGCGGTGAGATACCAGAATCGTGAATATGCCGGATAAAATGCTTAGCGGCATTTCTTCCGTCTTTACGTTCTAATCTCAAATTCTGCCGTGGTCGACTTTGCCTTTCATCCTTAGATGCTCAATAATATAAGTACCAGCAGAGCACGGGCCTCGATGTAATTGACTAGATCCTGCATCCAAATTTCAGGCCATGAACCTTTAGTAGAAAAGATTATAATTGTATCCATTCCCATTAATCTCCATGATAACAGGAACGAAATTGTGTTCTTGGCATTTAAACAATTCCAGAGATATATATCCGCCTACAATATTTTTTTTTCTTTTCATTTACGAAATAACATACAAAAGAAATATTATGAAATGTTAACACTTCATTTTGACATCAAGCTTTCATATAAATTTAACATATAATACATCTATAACTGAATTGTGTAATAATGATTTTGCTATATGTCATCCTTTAAATACTTATACAGAGCACACAGATTACGTAGTAGTAGTAGTAGTAGTAGTAGTAGTCTACCCAGACGCTCCTCTCCAGAAATGCCACTCTAGACAACAGTTTGTTGAAAATAAACTTTCGTGGCTGTGCGCCGACTATCAACACAGTCAGTCGGTTTTTGCTTTACCCACATTCGAATATTTTTAACATTAACTCTATCGATTTTACCTAATTAGTTATGTCACCTAAGCTAAAAGAACATTATACCCTCCCAGAATTGAGTCACTATGTGATCGAATAACCTGCAAGAAATACCAGCCAAATTCCTTCGAATTTATAATCTAACATCTGTTTAAAGACGGGTGGATATTTCTATACCAAAGACTGCTAGATCGAGGCTGAGATATCTTTGATCATAAGTCTTCTGCACCATGCGATAATAATCTTTGATATAACAAATATCAATGTCAGCTGCAGAAAACATTAACAGCCTCAACGATAGAATTCAAACTGCATATTATCATTTACTAGGCAGTCACGTTGTCTGTTTCGCAACAGATTATCTCTTATTTTAACTACACTATTTTCTGTCTTCAATATAATTGTTTAGTCACTTAGCACTCGCAAAATAGTCTATTGTACTAATACATATGGTATTTCCAGTAGTATTTACAGTGAATTATCTCTCAACATCCGTAGTAACTAATCCATACTTATATTTTACAATTAACTATCTAGCTACTGTATTTCAGTAATATTTTAGATAGAACCCCCAACACGATCCAGTACAAGTCTTGGTTTAAATATCACTCGATAAATACCAATGATAATGTGTTTTGATTAAGTATCACCTCCTATTCCAAAATCAATTTCTAAATTTTCTGTTGGACTTTAGGCTACTTAGAAATATTTCTAAATAAATACTACCATTACGAAAATGCATCGAGGCCGACCACTCAAGTAAACTGGGTCAACAGCTCTTTCGCTTATGTATACTCATCAACTCAATTTATAATATTCCCGGTTTCGGTTTCTTTCCTAGCTTATTGAACTGCTGCACACGTCTATACAGTTCATTCTGCCAATGACCATTTCCGGTTTGTGCGGCATCGGACAATGAAAATAAAACATCTCACACTCAGTAGGATACTATCTCAAATCATCAGACAAGAGAAATTGTACTCAATACATTAAACCGATAATCTACATCAATTTCTTATAGTTGCGAGAACGTTTATAGCGTTGAATTACATCCTGCACCTCGTAGTTTCCACATAGAGAGATGGACTCATTCAGCCATTGCGTTTCTCATCTCCATTTCACCCGGCCATGTTCCATCTGCTCGATGCAGAAAGATCAAATATACTTGCATTTATATAAAACTAGATTAAGATAACGAAACGCGTCTCCTACAATCTTTAAGTCGTTAAGAAATAGCTGCTTAATTTTTCCCTCAATTTACTTACTCTGCACCATCTTAAAAGTTATTTAATATATTCTGAGATGCATTGTTTAATGTATTTCGAATACTCGAGAAGATGTGCCATTTATTCCCGGAGCCTGAAACACAGTTGAATAGGTTTACTGGAACAAGGCTAACATAGGCTAAACAACTCCAGAAGAATAAAATTCAAAGGTAATATCAGTAAGATTTGAGCACCGGACAATAGAATAAAAACCCTAAATATATGAGACGCAAATCGATATTTCTCATATTTGTACAATCGATGTACGGGAGAAATAATGTCGATTACATTAATAACAGTATATAATAATTCTTTAAAATATTAATGCTATAAACCATTTAATATTTAATAAAATAAGGTACTAAGTACTTAAAGCAGTTAAAACATCACTATTTCTACTAGTCTCATGTCAATATAAATTTTCTTTTTTTTTTCTGGTGTGTGATTTTATTTTTACTCTTACTCTGTAGGTTGAAATGATATTTTCCTATTCCTCTATATCTAAAGTAGAGGGGAGTGAACGTGACATGATTTGTTTGTTCACTTTCAATTATCTGAGAGGCAAAGGTTTGAAACATAACAATAGACTTAAAATCATCCAGCTGTGTGTGGGTGAGGTCAATCAATGTTAGGCACATAAAATAGGATTTCATTTATTCAAAAGAGCTTTTTTTTCATCATTTACTGTTGCGTTAGCACAGTGATTTCTGCAATAAAAAAATATTGGCTCGTGTCCAGTTTATAACTGAAATTTCACTTCAACCAATCATATTCTAGATGAATTGAAATAGCTTAAAACTTGCTATTATTTCATTTTTATTGACTTCTGTGAATGATGGAATTACACCACAGATAGATGTCAGTGATGTTTTTGAATTGAGAGTTGAAATGGTTGATGAAAACTCGTTGAGTGTTATCCGAATGAACGCGCTGTATCTATATAAATAGAATCAAATATCATAAATGCATTACTCTTAGAGAAGTATATATCACGTACAATGCAGATTGAGTATCACAGTAAATTCATGACCGAACAAATTTGTGGAGAAATGAAGCCGTCTCGATGCTGATGGTAGTAATTATTTTAACAATAAAAAAATTACATCAACAGCAATAACAGCAACCACAATAATGCTACTATTTGTGTTACTACACTACTACTACTGTTACTACTACTACTCATAATAATAATAATAATAATAATAATAATGATAAAAATGATAATAATAATGATGATGATAATAGTAGCAATATAATTCCAGAATGTGTAGATATCTTTGTAGTTCAGTTTACGTGATTCCCTAATTTGTCTGTAGCCATTTCTATTTAATACACTTCATCGTTCATAGTCCCATTACACATTACATCCATTAGATGGCAGGCAAAAAACCAATATTTAATCCGAAGAGTTATTCCTTTGTAACTAAAGAAGATACTTTGCTCTTTCGATTGAGCGGTTTATCAGATCGTTTAAGACTATAGACGCTAGAGAGAGAAAATTTGTTTGGATAAAAGCAAAAATATAAAATTAAATCTTTAAAAAAAATAAATGCAACAGTTTAATCACTGCAATAGCTCGCGTGACAAACACGCAAAAGAAATACAGTTAAAAAGACTACGGTTGAGTGAGAAAAAGCAAAGATACGTGACCAACAAGGAGGGAAGTGAAATGAGGAAAATATGCAACGTCAGTCGATTGGCCAGTAGGCATGTGTGTTTGTGCGGTAGAGTTTACGTGTTTGGTTAAGTGATATGGAAAAAAATAAATAAAAGATAAAAATAAAAGTAATGAATGGAACAAAGTGGGATACATTTTAAAGGAATGAAGCATAATATATTGATTATAAAAGTAATGATATTGTTGACTGAAAGAAGAATTCTTAAAACTCTGATAAAGATGAGACGTGGAATGAAAGTTAACATTAATAAACGAAGCAAGTTAAATAGAGAGAGGAAGAGAGGGAATGAGAGAGAGAGGAGGAGGAAGAGAGGAAATATATAACAGAAATGAAATATTATTTCTAAGAATGCTAACTTAAGATGACAAGCATGTCGTTATAAGAGGTCATAGAAATTACTGTGCTATGAGTTTATACTTTATTTAATTATAAGACTGTTTTCTATCACAGGATTTGATGCTAATGGGAAGACGGATGTGTATATTAATTCGGTCTGTCTCCATTTACACTTGCCATTTAGTAAAGTAACTGAAAGACACTACATTCAGCGAAAATCCTGTACAAGCGAAATTAATTAAGGAACTTATATTGCAATAAGGGCATGAAATGACAACATTAAAATTAGACATCACACAAAGCAGCATTAATTAGTGCTTATATAAATATGTTGGGAGCCATTTCATGTATTAGTTTATTAGGAAAAAAAACATGTTCATGCATATAATGTGTATTGTGAGAGAAGATACACACTTTCAAATGAAACGCTTATGGTAAAAGTTGCCCCGGTGGTAAGAGCTATTTTTTGTACCATGCCACACATTTGTAACGAAGATGCATTGTTTGATTACTTCGACACCGACACACTGCTGTTACTTATTTGATTAAGTCCAAACAAAACAAGGTTAAATATGGTGCTGTTTGAAGATAACACTTAGAGGATCGTAATTAAATAATTCACAGGCACAAAGTTGATTAAGGTTAATTTTAAAAGGTGGTGGTTGTGTGGCAGAAATGGGAAATTATAGGAATCTCTTACCGTTCTAGTTACGTGTTTTTAGGTTCTGAGTTCAAATTCCGCAAAAATAAACTTTACTTTTCCTCCATTAAGATTAACAAAATTATATTCTGCTGTCCTACCGAAGTGACACTCAATTTAGTGTAGCTGCTCTCCTACAGATTGAATCGAACAAGAAAGGAATTAAGATGAGGATAATATGTAAGATCAATTAATTGCATAAGTATATATTTCTACTTCTCTTTGTGATGGAGTTTACGGGTTTGATTATGTTGCTCGTGGCACAATCAATGTAGCGTTGAACAAATTCCTTTTATGTCTAACGTAATTGGTAGCATAATCAGTGGGTCACCGAAATAATGCGTTGTGGTTTTTTAGTGTGTTTGATGGCACGATCAGAGAAACGTCGAACAAATTCCTTGCAGTTTTTAACATTGCTGTGGTTCAAATCCTGCTGGAAATAATTTGCCTTTGCGTGAGTTGATAAAAATAAATACCAGTAAAATTTGAATAAGATTGAGTTACACAGCTACATCGAAACCTAACACCCAAAATGTATTGTAATGTGCCACTCTAAGATATTACTTTGTTAAACTTTGAAGATGAAACAAATATAACCCTATAGAATAAGGTCCAAGGTTGGCAGAAACGATAAGAGCCAAGCTAAATGCATTACAGTATGTTGTTGTGCTCAACTAAATCATTCATGTTAATATTACCTTTCCTATCTTTCTACAGTCGACAAAATAAAACATCAGGAATATAATAGAAACTATATCTGTTCTCCCACATTATATGTTAATAGTTCGTAGCCAAAAGGAATCGCCCTTGTTGTATTCAGTATATTTCCTTAAGAAAAAATCATTCAGTACATTCGCTTAATTTAACTGTACGATCTAATAACACTTTCTTTAACCATACTACCACAGTTTACTTGTTTCGCATTATCCCACATTACACAATCACCTTATCACAGCGTCTAGACACAATACATTACAGCAGCCCTTTAGCACAATAAATCATCACACAACAGTAAATTCTCGCTCAACATCTTACCATAGCACATTACAACAGAATAGTAATAGAGAACACTATCATAAAATATTGGCTTAAGATATTACTACAGCTTCTTAGTACAATACATTTTACAGCACACTGTTTCAGAAAACTACCGCAGTACATTACTACCGAACCTTAGCATCATATTACATTAAGCGACTTCTACAACGCACTACCTCAGCACATTACAAGATTACGTAGGTAGAGTTCATTACCACAATATAGCTACAACACCTTGTAACAGGGCCTTAGTACAACATATCGCCACAAAACATTACCACCTCGTTTTATGCATATTGCTACATCACATTGCATTACATAAGGGGTAATGCGCAGGTCATGATGACGTGGATTGCAATTGATCCAATCAACAGAGCAGCTTTCTCATTAAATTAACCTGAAAATGGTTGCACACTCCACAGGCACAGGGGGATTCGGCGTGACATAGAATGTGACAAGGCTGTCCTTTGAAATACAGGTACAACTTATTTTTGCCAGCTTATTGGACTGGAGCATTGTAAAATAAAGTGCCTTACTCGAGGATATAATGCACTGCCTGGAATCGAACTCACAAACTTACCGTCGTGAGCGGAATATTCTAACCACTAAGGCACGTCCCTTCACTCTGCATATCATAATTCTAATTGATCTTTACAAATGGTTTCTAATTTTGGTACAAAGTCAGTAATTTAGTGGGAGAAGGTAAGTCAATTACATCAACCCCACTAATCAACTGGTGCTTATCTTATCCTCCCTGAAAGGGATGAGATCTAAAATCGACCTCGGTAAGATTTGAACTCAGAGCGTAAAGACGGACGAAATACCACTAAGCAACTTGCCTGTGCTAACGATTCTTTCAGCCCGCTGCCTTATTTCATCTCTTCACACGAGTATCAAACGTAGAAACTTTCAACTTTCAGACATGGTTTCTCGTATCAACTCGTAGCACCACTTTGTCCGGGTTCTATGCCTGAAGAGGAGATAAATACTCCGACAAGCATGCATTCCACAGACTAGTCAGGTGGTGCTGAGAGCTAATTCAGTGTATTTACACTACTTTGTCAACAGCGAAAAATTTTCTCCGTGACAAAACACTTTGAATGACTTTCTTACGGGCTCGTATATACCTCAAGCATATTTGAACCGATAACTACTCTGTATTTCAACTTTATATTCCAGTATTCTGCTCTCTCTTTCCCCTTTTCTCTCTGTCTATCAGTCTATCTACCTATATCTTTATATCTAGCTTCTTGTCTATTCCCTCATTTCTTTCACAGACTCACACACTCTCTCTCTCACTCTCTCTCTCTCTCCCTTTCTCCCTTTCTTTCCCCCTCTTCTCTCTCTCTCTCTCTCTCTCTTTCTCTCTCTCTCTCTCTCATTTTTCTCTCTTCTTGTTGCCAAAACCTTAACCACAGAACTGAAATGCTGTCTATTTTTTCCTTGCTTCTTTCTCAATTTGGTTTTGAGATACTAACAAGCACAAAAACAAACTGAAAATAAACTGCAATGATGTCATAAGCCTTGTAATAACTGCTAAAAGAAATGAATATTACCCTTGCGTCTCGAATTGAGAATACTGTAAAAATATATTAATCAGCTAAATGATAGACCTAATTCAAATATGAAAGATTGATAGATAATATCAAATTTGACCAAAACTGACAATTTTGGTATAAGGGGAAATATATTTTCAATTATATAAAAGATAAGTTAACCAGATTTCAGAACTTCTGATATGAAACGAAATCCTAGTCAGGTTTCTTGGGAGAAATGAATTCATTGAAAAATTATGGTAATTTTGACATATTAACTGACAGTGTCATAACAGGTGATAAAGATTCGGCAAAAAGAGATGTGTTATTCAGAAATGATAGTCTTTTCTTTACTTCTCATATCTCTAGAAAAGAATTAAAAAAAGATATTTTTTAATCCGTTGATCATCAAATAAGATGATATTTTCAGTAAATGTCAGCTATAAAAATCTCCAAATCGATCGACAATCTGCTAAATTACACAAGTCAGTGAACCACAATAACCTTACTCAAATGTCCCTCGTCTACAATCTAGGAGGGCGTAGAAAGGCTAAGGAAACCACTTTGTAAACCATAAAAATATTAATGAAATCCACAAGTAACGACTAATCAACTTTCAACATTAATCTGATATTATTGCGAGAACAAAAAAGAGTTGTAAAATTTAGGGAACCAAAAGGACAGTACTAAACACATTACAATACTACGTTATCTAGTAGTAGTAGTAGTAGTAGTAGTAGTAGTAGTAGTAGTAGTAGTAGTAGTAGCAGCAGCAGCAGCAACTAGTGCTTCCTTAGATGATTCCTGATTGACCATTTTCGATCAAAAATGATCGATCAAAAATGTTTCAGATGTAACTATTCCGTCATGCTTTGCTTTTCATCTGCCAATGGTCTACACAATAACTACCAATGCTGATAATGGAACCGATACACTCATCATATATACCCTTTCTTTTCTATATACCTTCGTCTAGAACCATAGTTAGAAATAATAAGCAACCTTGCCGCGGGACAATTTCATAAAACATTATTGTTTTGTTATTTTTTTAACTTGTAAGGTAATAAATCTATATTTCATTCTAAAATTGCAGCAATGAAACGTGGTCGATTGAATAGAAACCAATATACAGTACTGCTATTTATTTTATCGATTCTAGAATGATTTAATACCAAGTTGACAGCAATACGGGAGGAACATAGAATATATTTAAAACGTTCTTCTGCGTTCTGTGCCATTCGAATACCTTGCTTAATGTTATAGCTAAATCCTACTGAGGTCAGATTTGTCGTCTATTCTTCGCGGGTCGATATAATAAAATACCAGTCAAATACTGAGGTCGCTTTCATCGACTGGCCCCTTTCTTTCTAAATTTCAGACTGTGCATCTTTGTGGGAAGCAAATACTTCAAGGGGTGGACCACTGGGAGAATCGTTAGAGAGTCGGAAAAAATACCTTGCATATTTGTTACAGTTCTTTACATTCTAAGTTCAATTATCACAATGGTTATCTTTGCCTTCCATCACTTTGAGGTCGATAAAGTAACGTACCAGTCGAGTACTGCGAATGAATGTATCGATTAATGCCCGCGCCCTAAAACTGCTGGCAATGTCCCTTATTCAAAAATAATTATATTCCACGGAAGCAGATCAGTACAGACGTCAGTGTCGGACAAAATTCTTTGCAGTATTTCTTCTGATACTCTTTACATTTTGAGTTGAAACCTCGTCGAGTACATCTTTGATTTTCATTATTCCAGGATCGATAAAGTATAGTTCGAACCGAGCATTTGGGTTCATGGTATCGATTGATATCTCTCCCCAATACTCTTTTTCTTGCATCTAAAAAAAAAAAGGACAATTTTTATTAGGTGAGGATGGTGGATTGGTAGAATCATGATGAGGACTGAAAAATGTCTTGCAGCATTTGTTCCAACGCCATACGTTTTTATTTCAAATTCCGCCGAGGTCAACTTGCTCTTCATCCTTTTGGGATCGATAATTTAAAGTGCCAATCACGTACACCGAAGGTTTCCTCGGCTAGTTCCTCCATTCAAAATTGGTTTCGTGCCTAAATTGCAAAACATTATTGCTAGTAGTAGTAGTAGTAGCAGCAATAGCATTTTCATTTTCGTATCAGCAAGACTCGTCTTCGAATCATTCATAAGTTTCCTTTGTTTTAACTATGTCTTAAAAAGTCTACTGTTAGAAATTTTGTTCTGTTTTATGGCTAAACTGTCCAGAATATTGAGGAACTAGCCATGACCATTTTTGTGGAAGATCCGTTCTCCTGAAATCTTTGTTATGTTGCGGGTTTTATCCAGTGTCTCATGCAAGTTTCAACTGAATCAGAATCGATAATCTCAACACAAGCCAACTGTCCTTTCGGAATCCATACCGTATCGTCCTCTACCATCATCAGTGTCTTGTCAACTCTTAGCGATTAGTTAAGAAATCATCATCCTCATCGTCGTTGTCGTCGTCATCATTATTGTCGTTGTTATAGTTTTTGTTATCTTTATTTAGGTAGCAAGCTGAAAGAATCGTTAGCACACCGCAATAACTGCTTAGCGCCATTTTGTCCGTTTTTACCTTCTGAGTTCGAGTTCTACCAAGGACAACTTTGCCGTTCGTCCCTCCAGGGTAAATAAAATAAAGTAGTAGTGGAGCATCGGTGTTGATGCAATCGACTAGATTCCTCTCTATCAAACTTCAGGACTTATGCCTATAGTAGAAAGGATTATTGTTATTGTTGTGCTTTTTGTTGTTGTTATTGTTGCTGTTTATCGCCGAGTCAAATGGGATTTCGACACCTCATTAGTTTTCACTTTGCTTTCCTTTTAAGAAGCTTATTTTTGTTCCACCGTGTTTCTTAGCTGACCGGAATCATAAGGGTTTGACTAAATGACTTGTTCGTTGCCCTGAATGGTAAAAATGTTATAGCAAGTAAAGATTTCAAAGCAGACAAAACATTTTCGAAGTGACGTCGTCTTTGTCGGTTGGGTAAAAAGCTAAGAAACTAGGAGGAAGTCTTGAAAGTGAAACCGTGTTTTGCTATCACCTTCTACCATTCAATATTACAGATGTAGTATTAGCAAACAGAGTTATAACAACATACCACAAGAACCAGTTTTCTGGTGGGTGATGAAATGCTTAGTTTTGGAAAATGCTATTACACTGATAAAAGTAAAAATTATTCCCAAAAGAAAAAATGGGTTGGGGTGGGGTTGAACTATATAGTTCAGGTAAAAGTAAAACCTGAAATACAACAAAATTCCTGTCATAATAAAGATCCTAGGAGGGCAGCAGCTGCAGACAGAAGTGGAGATTAGAAGGCATCAATGCCACAACGGTGGAAACGCTAATCACCTCAATGATTTTGTCCCCAACAACATCAGAAAATGATTTCTGAAAGTTCTCCACTGCACTTCTGCTAACATCACATCCACATTAACAACACCAGCAGCAGACACAACACAAACAGCTACAGCAACTACAACAGCATGCATCTGAAGCAACACCGACTTCAAGACTGGACGCAGTACCTACAGCAACAACAATAACACCAGCAGTAGAATCAACTGCCAGAAAGTAACGGAAGATACAGTACCTTCAAGGACCACCACGTCACAGACGACAGCAACAGCAGGAGCAGCAGACATCCCAAAGCAACAACAAATATCATGACAATACAACAATACAAAACACCCAAGACATGAAAAACCTTAACGCATACCACACAGGCATGTTATGGGCTGAAGGTAACGAAGAGGGGCCTAAATGGCAGAAAGATACTAATGCTAGGAAAAGAAACAGAATCAAAAACACGCCAACAAAACCGGGAGATAGGAAAAAACTGGTAAATAGTTTTGAGCAACAATGCACCAAAAGAACTCCAACAGTAGCGACACAAGCATTATCAACGCAATCATGTCTTTCACCACCTCCATCATCAATAACAACAACGCTATCACAGACATCACTATTACAAGCACAAGCGTTACCTAATTCACTTAAAACAACAGTCAGAACACACCCACCAGCATGAACAAAAAAGTGAGTATTAACTCCACAACCATAAACAGAAGCAATAAAAATATAATGGCTCACATACATCAACATATACGTATCATCTATAGGAATTAAATTACATTAACTAGTAACGTTCCAGTACACATAAAATCATCCAAATATCATAAGATATATACATTTTACTGTTAAAAATAAATAATGCAATGGTGTAGAAGTCTGCAGGAGAATATAAACAAATGACTGTATAAAGAACAGTTTTAAGAAACATCTACAAGCAGCCGAGGGGGAGATTGAATACCTGTCTTTCTTTAGGAATAATGTAAGATGGTCTTTCTAACCATGCCTCTTCCTACTAACTTGGACATAGGTTCAACCACCGGGTCATCTGACTGTATCTGGAAACGTAGAGGATAACGTAGACTGTCCATATTTTAAAATCGTTGGGCTGCACAAATCACAAATTTTGTATCCTTAAGATCGACCCAGATAGGCTCTGAAACCCAATTACTGGAGGCAGAATGCGTCTCTAACGACGCATGAAGCATCCAGTACTTAATCAGGTTTTGATGGGACAGTCGTCAACAATAAATGGGGTGCGCCTTGGAAAGGGGAGATCAGATAAACATCGATAATGTTTAGTAAGGATGTAGCAATTGAGAAAACTAACATAGTGGGAGACTTAGAAATTTAGAAGTGGCGCTTATGAAAGGCATCACAACCTGCGAGGTTGACCCTCGAGCAATACTCCAGCATGAAGCAGGAAGACTGCATTGCCAGAATCAGGGTACGAGTTCGAAGACACTAGAGAACGAAAGTGTTCGATTTGCCTGAGTGACGGAAAAAATTTTTTTTTCCGAACGCGTCGCGAGCTGGCATTAAGAATAAATTTCAGTTCTTATTTCTAAGGCCTGTCACGATCCTCACCAAGAGAGGTGGGCATTGCAAAAAGCTGATAACAACCGCAGTAATATGGAAAGGATGGTTTACTGCATCAGATGGAGTGGTGGTAAATAAATCGCCTAGTTTGGATGGCTTGTCCTATGAGCTTTACTTTTTGAGTTGTTTGGCGATTTCTTGGAAGATATATACCGCAAAGGCATCAGAACGGAAGAATTATTAATTTTCTGAGTCAAGGATCCATGTAGCTGCTGAAGTAGAACCCAAAGAATTAGGCATGTCACATTGATAGTTTTCATCCAATAATTTTATTAAATAAAGTCTCAAAATTTTAACTACGAAGTTAGTGCTTGTCGTCGATGATTGTTATGTACAAACTTACGACATCCAGAACACATGTAAGCACGAAAACACGAAAACCTTCATCATGCCATAATTCAAGGAAAAGATAGTTAAGAAGCCTGACATGGGTGGAGCCCTCATCAATTTAGATCAGTCGAAAGCGTCAAGGTATCTAATACATAATATTATGATCAAGCTTCCACAGCCCTCCGCCGGTCAAGCAATGCGATCGAACAAGTTCCATGTTGGCGTTCTATAGCGGATTAGTGACTGCAAGTGTGACGAAGTTTTCAAAGAGGTCCTGGTTGTCGAAAGTATCTATCAACTGCTTGGTCTATAACAGAGGATTTTAGGTCGGGGTCCATCGATAATTCCAAAGATCTCTTGTCTGACAGTGATACTCGTGGACATTGTTGGATTGAGGTAAAGTGTAGATGCGTGGAAGTGTCACCACCCGGTCCTGTTCAAATAGTTGAACATTACAGATCTTGGAGTTATGTCGAATATCCACTGTCGTGTGTGCGACACATCTGTCTGTCGGTAGAATACACTGCGAAGACTGGGATAAACCGTGTACAGTTCGTGTGCAACAAGTCAACCTTCAGTAAACACTGCAACCTTCTACTACGTGAGTTAAAAGTATATGCATAGACTTTTGTTAAAACATGGCTTCGTGTATACACATACGTATGTATACATATATGTCTGTCTTTGCGTGTGTATATACTGGTATGTATGAGTACTTATTGAAAAGTATCTACTCAATCTACATAAGCAGGTTTGCCAAACTCGTGTAGCAGAAAAGTGTGCAACATCTGCAATACCAATTTCACTTGGTCCAAAGATTAGAGAATCAGGAATATTCCGTCCGCATGGTTGCCATGTGTGGAGAAAGGAACAAGCAGTATATATAAAGAGTGTGTAGGAACAACCATATTGAGTGACCCTAAATTATTAGATATGGATGTTGTGTTCTTACACATTAATAACTGGTTGGTTTATGAAAATTAAACCACCAAATAAAGCTGCGTTTGTGGCATTGTTTTGTTACAGGACCGCCACGGAGACATTTCTGATACATTCTTCAGCAGCTTGGTTTAGAATCCTACTATGACCGATTATTCTTTCCTATACGTTTTAAAATACGTAAGTACCAGTAATATATGAAATCGTAATAATAGTCTATGCTACTACCACCTTATAAACTATGGAACAGTGTCTTGTAATTCCGTATCTCAGTGTCCCGCTTTCATGTTCCGTAGTGATCGTGTTTTATTTCTCTCTACTTCTAGAAGACCTATAAAATATGTTTCGATAATACACAAAGGTTGATAAAATAGTCGGCATTATTGTGTTTCTAACATACTTCCTAAGCGATAACTTTTTAATATTCAAATTTCCTCGCTACATTTTTTCGGCGGTATAAAATTCAATGCGATATAACATATTACCCGTATGTTATTTTAAATATAAAATTACATCTAACAAGCTGGTTCTTGGAAAATATAAAACAAAGTAGATAAGACCATACAAGGCTTTTGTAATATCAAATATTAATACCTTATATAAATATCTTCAGTAGGATGAAATTGCTTGTTTATATTGGTATATTTTATGAAATAATGGCTTGATATTTGTCTTAAGGGAAATTCTACATACTTAGTAGCTGGGCCGTATTTAGTCTTTAATACCGTTGAAAATGTTAGTTGATATAAATATGAGGAAAACATGACAGACGAATGGCCAGTGTTACTTCAAACTGCATTAAAAATTTTCATTTCAATTTCAGCCCCCAAAAGTTACTCAACTTTGTTTTTCAAAGTTTAAATTTGAGATTTGAATTGCATGGCAAACCTGCCAAGTTCTTTGAGCCTACAAAAAAAGAAAAAAAGATATCTTCACTGTTAACTTGCTACAAGGAATGGAAACAGAACCCAATCTGATTTACAATTGTCTGTGTCTCGTAGAAAATATTTCTGGAACTGTTTTTTTCATACATACTAAATGTTTGATTATGAACTACCTAAGAGAATTGCAAGACAAATTATTTTCAATAACCAAATCATCGGAACATGAATAATTTTCAAATTAGTCCTTTTGTTCGGGATATTTTCAAAATTTTATTTTCGCATGAAAGCTTCAATGTTACTTCAGAGTAAAAATGTTTGTATTCTCCCTTTGATGAGATATTAAATTCATTAAATTACTTAAAATACGCACGACAAATAGTCTAATGTATAAAGCCATTTCTCAACATGAGCGAAGATTTGAGTTATTTTCCTTTTTATAAAAAGGTCAATATTCGTTTTTGTTTTACCTCTTTAAATTTACTTAAGTTTGAAATTTTGATTTGTTGACGTATTCCTGTACATAATTAAAGTGTGTGAACAAATAGGCGGTTACTCAATGCGTGGTTGATAATTTGAGCTTGTATTACTTGCTCTTAGCTAGGCAAAAGTTTTCTTTAGCCGATATCTATCAATGAATCATTCTAGAAGTGAAGATTTAACTTAAGGTTTGAAATCCTTCACTTTTCCATCATTTTGCTGTTCTATCGGTGAATACACCAATAGAGATATTTTCATTCCAGAACTACTTCTTTAAAAAAAATTGTCTGGAATGGAACAATTGATACACCAGTTCTTGAAAAAAAAAACAGTATCACCTATTGTATATCCATCAAAAGATTGACAAAACAGTAAGTAGCCGAGTACTCAATAACACATGAATATCTTACAAATATCAACTGTTAAGCACCATTTGTATTTTCTCAGCCAAATCGTCCAACTGAAACGCGAATGAAATACTTCTTTAATTCTTTCAATAAGTTGCACAAATTGCTTATTGCTAATTTCTAAAACTCTTTCACATACATATCTTATTTGACAATAGATATTTTTATTTTCCTGTTTCGTCCACAGTGGTTTTATCCTGAATAATTTTTCTATTTTTATCGCTTATGGTTTCTTCGCTTTTGTAATTAAATATTAGTTTTGTAACATACTTTTAAATCATTTTTCTCTAACCAGTTTATGTTTTTAAAAAAGTTGCTTTTTAGACTTTCTACGAGATTTCTGTAATCTTCCAAATAATTGTATAGAGTTGCTTGCACAGAAAAAGTGTTTGATACCCTGTTGTCTACTTAATTAAATTTAATAGGTTTCATACTTTCATTCACCAAATATCTGTAACAAGTTTAACATATTAGGCGCTGCTTTTCGTGACTACTATGAAAAATTAATCCACATTGGGAAAAGAAATATTCGTTGTACTTTTTTCTGAAAAATTGTTCCAGAGTTCGGTCCACTTTGAGAATTGTGTTACTGCATCCAGAGTAGCAGGAAATATTACATCAACAATGTTTTCTCTGAGTAGCAGATTTAACCATTTCTCTATGGGTAAGTACACAATTCCATGTTACAAACATATTTAATTAATGCTTTTTAAAAACTAACTGTGAAATTATATATTTTATAGGTGAATATTTTGGTATTAATTTCACGTATGTTTTTCTATACATTAAAACACTTTCATAAACGAATCAGGCAAATTTTAGTAGAGACCGTGAAAGTTCCACGACTTCTGAGGGTTACAATCCTGTAGATTAGGAAATAACAGTCAACCAATGAAATTTGGTTGTGTATTTTGTAAAAATAAAATATTTTTCTGAAGTCGCTATAATCGACAATAATGTCTGTCCTATTCAATAATACGACTTAAACCTCAGTAAAAAAATGTTTAAACCGCTATCATTGCAATTCTGTTCTATTTGTTTCATAAATGTTTATGTTTATCGGCTGCAGTAGACAGAGTTACAATAGTTTTGCAGTTTGTAACAATTTACGACGCAATTTCCGAAAGAAAAGAATGTCTTCCGAAAACATAGATTTAGTCATGATATGAAATGCTGCCAATTGTTTCACTTAGAGAAAAAAAATGGTTTCAGTCTCAAAATGAATAAATCGATGCAATTTTATTGATACAATCGCACTATTTGTTTTGTTCCTTTTAGAAAATTCTGGAATGTGAAGTGTGCCAATTCTAAACTTTGATAGATGATTTGTATCATTCCAATTTTTCTACATTTTGGGATATCAGCTTGATAAATGGTGTGCGAATAGAAGATGGTTTCTTTTTCTTCCAAAATATATAAACAGATTCGCCTTCTACCTATAAAGAAATCAGTTGTAGAGAGTAATCGTATAATAAATATATATTAAGAATCATTATTATTATTATTATTATTATTACAAGGAAGAGGGTGACATATGGCAATGTTCAGGACAGTGTTGTGTTAAATGTTTTAACATTACATATATACATATAATATTCATCAGTATCACCACCGCCAAGCAGTGTTTAGGCTTAAGCGAACTTGCGGGTAGGTAAAATATGCTTGTGACTTATTTCAACTTCTAGAAACAAATTCGCTGCAGCTGCCGTGGAAAGAAATTCTCTTTATTGTAAAAAGGTGTAAAAACACCATATCTGTTCAGTACTGACTCCTGCTCACAACTAGAAAACAACACTCCCTTTAGAGATATTTAAAATTTATAAACTGCAAGAAAGGGACATAAGTCCATTGAACTGTATCTGGTCTAAGGCCTCCTGATGAAGACAATTGATATTCTTTGTCCTTATTAGTAATTCTCAGCCTATTCTACTCAGTTAATATGTATTATTTTTAGCAGCTGGCTAGATTATACTTTAATGATGTGGTTTAATAAGAACGAAACTTATGTTACTTTAACAAGTTATTTTTTAACGACCAGATCCTCCTAATCCTCATTGTCTATATCATTCCAAAATTTCGGTCAAGTGACCTTAGTGGGTTTATATCCCTTAGTTGCTAAATTTGAGAAAGATTTTTGTCTAGTAGTTACTTGGAAAATCTCAATTACTGGAAGGTTTTCAACTTACTATATTATATATGAGAAACCCTACAGTTTTCATTTTGTATATTTGTATATTAACGGATTGTCTTTGAACTACGATAACAACAACAACCCAAAATATTTTCTGATCATTATATTTTTTCTATTATTCTTGCAAAATATATGAATAAATATTTATAAGCAAATATTTCTCTGTAACATAGAAGATAGTTGAACAGAGGTGTTTTTCTCATTCAGATTCCACTCTGCTTCTTCTCTCTCTTTTTCTCGCTCTTTTCCCCTCTATTTCTATGTATCTAGCTTCTACCTATCTAACATATGGGTGCCTGGTAGGATGCGGGCGCACTTTTATATTAATGTAGACAGTGATATTAACGTATAGATATAAATATATATATATGTACATGAAGATATAATATATATATATATATGTATATATATATATAT
>NC_068987.1:26353700-26359955 GCF_001194135.2 Octopus bimaculoides | reverse complement strand
TATATATATATTTACATATAGGAAAAGACAAAAGATTTATCAGCACGCTATTCACTTAAGTATATATAGAGACGAAATGGCTGAATGAATAAAGTAGTGAATTCGCTATAGGTGGCTCGTGAGATCAATCCCACTGTATGTGCCTTGTTGCAGTTCTTAGTATTTTTATGAAATATTTAGAAAAGGGAATAGCAGCACGTATGATTTTTTTTTTTTTTTTCATTAACCTCGTGATTGGTGAGGGGAACGGAGGATGTTGTTTTCATGCCGGTTTATCTGGCCTGAAAACTTCCAACAGACTGGTTTCCACTAAAGTCACCGAAGGCCATCTGGTTCTTTGATAGAACTGATCAACTTGATCTGTGATCAAAGGCGTTTTATACGAAACGATTCAGGCAAAATTTACCTTGGCCAACTTTAACTGCCTTATATTTTCTAACAATTTAGAGCACATGGGTTGGAAGACATCAAGTAGATTATGGCTTTGGAGACTGACATTTAGAATATGAGTTGAAGAATCAATAATTTGAGTTAGTTCGTATGCAACAGAGATTTATTAGCAGTATTTACCAACAATGTCTCTTTTTCTGGAATATCGCCAGTCTTAGTAGATATCATTGAAGTCTTCTTACACGTTATTAATGGGGATTGGCTCACAGTCTCTTTTCTGTTTGACGTGCAATTCCATGATTTTGATAAAGAGCCGAACAGTCATCATCATGAGACTGATAAAGAGTAAATTTAAAGACGCGTAAAGTTCTTGAAAACAACTGGATAGAAAAACGTGAACGGTAGGTCAGCACGTTTTGGGGACATATCTCTACGATGCTAGTCAACATAGCCTTTAACTATGACTATCGTTATTGCGAGAATGTTTAGTTATTAGTGAACACTAGTCTGAGATATTCAACTCTTTTTTATTTAAATATTTTTGAATCAAAATCAGTCTCATATGACGCCAAAATTGTCAGTAAAAGTGCTTCAACTTCAGGAAAATTATGCTTAAACGCTTATTGTTGGTATAAGAGATGGGTGCGCTTGAGCCTAATTTTGTTGTGTTCGAATTGGGTTTAATATCGTTAGATTACGATTTTGATTGTGGCATTTTGTAAGTCAGTTAATTGATTTGTTACTTGCTTGGGAATGAATGCTCCAATGAGCAGGACTGGCTCTGTTAGCAATGTTAACATATTCGAACTATCTGGAATAACTCATACAGGTCATTATGGCATCCGAAGCTCTATTGGAAACAAGTGCAAGTTCAAGCATCCATTCATAAAATGTCTCTAGAGGAAACCCAGTACTATACACCAGCTGATAGAATGGCTTCCTTGGTTGCTACGTTAGGGTTCAGATCCCTGTTCTATGAGATGGGAAACGCGATCCGAAAGATGCTACCTCTTGTACTCTTATTAAAGAACGGATTGGACTAAGATAAAATTAAGAGGACACCTAAAAATAGTTTCATCAAATTTGAGCCCTAACGCAACAATTCTTCCTTCCGCCAACCCTCAAGTCAAAAACGTCATGCAATTCACCATAACAATCTCGATCTTCCATAAGAGACATTGCAATGAAAGTTAAGTTTACGAGGATGCTTGGTGACAAAGCAAATACAAAATCGGTTTGGATTTTTTGGATCGACAAAATTCTCATTGCTTTATGGTTTTCTCGTGTATTGTTTTTAATGGTGACACTTGTAGATGACACAGTCACAAAGTGTATGGCTACCCAAATGTGAAAGTGGATGCATAAACCCTCTATTTTTCTCCCGACAACTTCCCAACCTGGTATATTTTTTAAAGTTTATCTGAAAGTAAATAATGATACTTAATTTCCTTTCAGAACTGAGGTGACGATTTCATGTATACTTCACTTAGGATCGGAGTACTTATTTATCAGATTAAGTCATATCCCGGATTGATCATTAAACAAAATAAATACGTGCTCACAGCACTGCGACAAGGGTACACTGCAGACTTTTTCGTCCATTGCTGGGTTTGTCGTAGTGCAAGTAGCAAATTATTTTACTATTATTATTATCATCGTCAAGATCATCATCATCATCATCATCATCATCATCATCATCATCATCATCATCATCATCATCATCATCATTATTCAGTAGATTTATTTTTATCACGTGCTTTCACGTGATAAAGATAATAATAATAATAATAATAATAATAATAATAATAATAATAATAATAATAATAATGTGCCAGGTGCTGACTCTCATAGCTTTTGATCTTAACTAATTGGAAGTGTTATTATGTACATTGTTTTGTCTTGGTATAAAAGAGGGGCCCTGAAAATATTCTGCTCAATACCACAGATGTGTTTGTCAGTTGCTTGACCTTAACCTGTTGAGCATGTCCATTAGTGGCTGACAATATGTGCATCTCTGATCAGCAGAAGTACTTGGGTAGCATCATACTTATGTGTTGAGTGTAATTCTTTGAGGTTTGAATAATTCACCTCGGAAAACATGGGTGTTTTATTCATCATCCTTAAACAAACCTTATTCAGGGACCTTCTGAGTGGATGGGCTACTTGACCTGAAAAAAAATTCCAACTACGCCCCACCTACAATGTCACGCGCTGTTTGACTTGATACAAGATCACTATGTCGCGCATATATAGTTGAGATTCACGTGCCTGGTGTAGTCATGATGCGTAAATTGGGTTTCGTATATTTGTACCCCAGTGTCACTTTGATGCTTATGTATTGCTCTCTCACTCAATAATGATAATAATGATAGTAATAATAATAATAATAATAATAATAATAATAATAATAATAATAATAATAATAATGATTATGAAGATGATAATGATGATAATGATGATTTCAAACTTTGGCAGAGGACCAGCAAGTTTTGAGGAGTGTGTAAGTCAATTACATCGACTCCTTAGTGTTCAATAAGTACTTATTTTATCCGACGCCGAATTGATGATTGGTAAAGTGGACCTCGCCGAAAAGGTGTGCGAAATGCATCTTTTCTTGTTGTCCCGATAATAAGTTATTAATAGGGATTAAAATGTCGTTTAAGTTTAAATAGAATTTGAAATCAGTTTGTATTTAGTATAGTTGTAGAATGAAACAGGAAGATAAATTTCGTCTAGGCATACGGGTGGCTGAGTGTTATTGATGAGTTTCAACTAGGAGGAAATGCATCTGACGTTCTCATTTGCGGTGGTTGGGGTGATTTTTATGTAACCTTCCAATATAGGTTGTTTTTAAACATATCACATCCATAGGAGCTATTAAATTGGACCAATACCGCACTAACTTGCTTGTCAAAGTTTATATATATTATATATGGCTATTTGAATTTTTAATGTTATACAACATCACTTGAAAATGGAAAATCGAGGCTGCTCCTTCAGAGATCATTAGAGGATCAGCTCTACACACACAAACTGGAACTCTGCCGATTGCGATGACGAGGATTCTAGTTGATCCGATGAATGGAACAGCCAGCTCAAGAAATTAATGTACAAGTGGGTGAGCACTTCAAAGACATGCATACCATTAATATAGATCTTAGGGAGATTTAGTGTGACACAGAATTACAGAATGTGACAAGACAGGCCCTTTGAATTGCAGGCACAAATCATATTTGCCAGTTAAGTGAACAAACAAACACCACACACACATAACACACACAGACAAATGCACACTGACAACACACAGATACACTCACACAAAAACACAACTGGTTTATAGTTCAGAATGTTCAGTGGTTTGCTATTTTTGTTTTATGAATATCTTAAGTAATTCTAAGTGTATGTTGCATGAGTTACCTTTTCAAATCCATAATCCGGTCCTGGGTTAAGTACGCTAAATGGGATGTATATAACCTGTTTAAATATTTGTTTCTATGCAATGATAACGCTATATAGAAACAATTGATGGACGCCGACTTTATTTCTCATGGCGCTGAGATCAGAGTTATATCATATATCAATCTCTATACATTATGGTCTTCCTCAAAAAATATGTATATTCTTCCAAGACTACAACACATGCAATGTATATTCAGACTATGTAAATGAATGTTAAATAGCAGATTGCAGTGGAAAATAAGGTGCAAATATTCTATATAATTTTTTTTCTTTTATTAGCACAAGGCCACAAATTTTGAGGTGGGGGGGAAGTAAATTAAGTCGATCCCAGTGCTCAACTGGTACTAATTTTATCGCCTCTAAAAAGACGACAGGAAAAAGGCAACCCCGGAGGAATTTGAGCTCCAAACGTAAAACCGGAACGTATTTTGTCTGGTGAGATAACACTTCTGCTGGCTCCCTGGCTTAACATGCTATATAATGTATCCTACATCAATTATGTAATTTTTGTTTTTTATCATAGCATTGCTAACTTATGACCAAAATTGATAAAATAAGTACTACAATTGATATATTAGGATCGATATCAGTAGACTATATTCACTACCCTGCAATGTGATAAATCAATATTTTCAATTCTTTGTTTATTTAAATGGAAAATGTTATATTAAGATAAGATTATTATTTTAGTATTCATATTTATGTTTAGTTATTTTCCATTGCAATTTGTTGAACACTAGCGTCGTTGGTTGTATGTTTCCAACAGCTCAGTCACTGCTTCGCTGTATTTTTGACGGCTAGAGTGATAAGGCATTGTGTGTACAATTCGAGCGGAACAAATATCACAACGGACTTCTTTCTAAAGCAAAGATTTATCGATTATTCCCCTCCGCCAGCGTTTATGTCTTTTCCACGGTATTGATAGTAGAAACACACAGGCACACAAATTCATGTGAGTGTGTGTGTGTGTGTGTGTGTGTGTGTGTGTGTGTGTGTGTGTGTGTGTGTGTGTGTGTGTGTGTGTGTGTGTGTGTGTGTGTGTGTGTATTAAAATGGAGTAGCTTTTGTGAAGCAATGTGTGGTATTTAAAGAGATTTGTTGTGTAAGAACGGAACAATGCGAGAAGGTACAAAGTAAACTACAAACAGATAATACAAAGCAAAACCAAAGATATAGTTTTACCTTGTATTTTTATATTCCAGGCCTATAACCTCTTCTTCAGGACATTTGGAAAAGCGAGGAATGGAAAAGTCGTTGTTCAGATATGTGGAGGAAGGATGAAAAGGAGGGAGAAAAGATGAAAGAGACACGTGCAGGCTGGTGTTGTTATAGTAAGCAGACTCCTTCGTGTAGTTCTTCCTTGTTTTTAATGGCTGGTCTCAATCTGTAGATAAGGAAACTCTCCATGATTCCGTTGCACTGAGTGGCCCTGATGGACACCTTAAATTCCCGGGTTTGGTACTTCTTTAGCGTTTTTTTTTTTTTTTTACTGAAGTGTCTACGCTCCTATGTTCTTTAATTCGAATGTGCAAATTCCTGCTGGTGCTCCCAATGTAAGATGCCCCTAATTTACTTCAGAGACTATTTCGTATACTACATACACCCTCTCGCGTGCGTTTTCACGATTATACTGTGAAACAGCCCAGTTTAGCTATTGAAAAAATATACAAAAAAAACTGTTAAATTTACTTTGAATTATTCATGATGTGTCAAAATATTCATCGCACATCTGCAACCTTGCCACTGGCATATTTAAAAATGTAATTGATATTATGTATATGTATTCATGCGTATTCATATGTACATGCGCTCACATGCTCTACGTTCATCTGTGTGGCTGAATTCCACTTTCATTTGCCAAGCCGAGTACAAGCCGAGTACAAGACATACATGCAAGATAAGCCGTGCTTATGACGTAATCCAATAACATGTGTGAAATAAACTATTTAATAACTCGACTATACCGGCACGCATTATTTCTATAATAATGATTTCTAGGAAGATATCTATAAACATTTTGTGCTGCTGTTGCTTGACAAGAAAGTAATCAATCTGACTATAAAACTGCCTCATGGTAGTCTCTGTTGCCTTTAAAATGATACTATTAATTTCACTGTTTTATTATTAACAATACCTATTGTCATAGGTGCCCTGGGAATGACAGCGAAACGGGCTTATTACTACCTAGCTCAGATACCAGGAAACCCCAAAATGACTGAAGTTCAAAAGATAGTGCTCATGGGAACTGCCCATATCCTACGTAAAATACTGTCTATGTGATCTCAAATTTTAAAGCAAACACATAATTTTCTTATGGTTTCTTAAACATAGGCGTAGGAGTGGCTGTGTGGTAAGTAGCTTGCTTACCAACCACACGGTCCCGGGTTCAGTCCCACTGCGTGGCAT
>NC_068987.1:26346437-26353566 GCF_001194135.2 Octopus bimaculoides | reverse complement strand
ATAAGTCCTGGGGTCGATTTGCTCGACTAAAAGGCGGTGCTCCAGCATGGCCGCAGTTAAAAGACTGAAACAAGTAAAAGAGTAAAAGAGTATTCACTTGAACAAAACTATACAAATCCAAATATATGGTACCCTAGGCATAACACCTGCATGAACTTCTAACTTGTTGTCTCTTGAGGTCTCTGGGTGAGACTTGGATCCAACTTGTACAAATGCAAAACAAAAGTCAAACATAAAATAATAATAATAATAATAATAATAATAATAATAATAATAATAATAATAATATTGAGTGAGAGAGCAGCACATGTCATGAAAGTGACACTGGTGTACAAACATACGAAGTCCAATATACCCATCATAACTACCCGTCCGATAAGGGTACACCAGACACATGCATCACAACTATGTGTGCGCGACGTGGTGAACTCACATCAAGATAAACAGCGCATGACCTTGCAGGTGGGACCCAGTTAGAATTTTCTTCAGGTCGAGTAGCCCATCCCGCTCAAAAGGTTCCTGAATAAGGTTTGTTTAAGGATGTTGAGCAAAACACCCATGTTTCCAAAGGTGAATTATTCAAACCCCAAAGAATTCCTCTCAATACATGGCTATGATGCTCCCCCACTACTTCTGCTCGTGATCAGAGATGCACATATCGTCAGCCACCAAGGGACATACCCAACTGGTTAAGGTCAAACAACTGACGAGCAAATCTGTGGTACTAAGCAGAATATTTGCTGAAGCCCATCTTTTATACCATTATTATTTTTTTTTTTTGATTATTATCATTATTATTATTATCATCATCATCATCATCCTCAGTAATACTATCATCATCATGGAACACGTCGTTCACTATCCAATATTGTGATATCGTAGAGTGGATATAGTTTGTTTACCATCTTTACTGTCTGTCAAGTCACAGGGACCTCAGACAGACAGTACTTAACACAATATGCGTGCAGTTTCAAGTAAAACCGAATTATCATTGTTGCTGTTATTGTTGTTGTTGCTAGTAGTAGTAGTAGTAGCAGTAGTAGTAGTAGTAGTATGTACGTGATGACTAATAAATACTTCACTTCGTTTGTTTCTGTTAAAAGTTAGGCGTTGGCAAGTGGAGCGAAGGTTTGGAGTTTACTTCGTTTTCACTTTTCTTTTTCACTCTTTTCTTCTTTCTTTGACAGACTTTTGTTTCCTTTCCCGTTGATGTATTGCTAGGTTTCATCTGAAGTGTAAGATGCGTCATATATTTCATTGGTTCACAGCACTTTCAATCTTTTCACCTCCCAATTCAAGCTCTGTTGTTTCTATATTATCTTATATCATATCTCTCTAGCAATGCACAATATTTTTGTGCTAGTTGTGGTTTATATGATCCTACCCATGAACCGACGCAGTGGTGCTGCTACTACTACTACTACTACTACTACTACTACTACTACTACTACTAGTAATAGTAGTAGTAGTAGTAGTAGTAGTAGTAGTAGTAGTAGTAGTAGTAGTAGTAGAAGAAGAAGAAGAAGAAATTTGGCTTAAGTTTTGACTACACTTTTCCGTTTAAGTTTTAATTTTCTTAGTTTTACTTGCATTTTTTCACCAGTCTTTCTCTTCAAGTTTTGTAGATTTGTAGTTGGTCACCTGAGATGTCAAGTTCGTTGGTCACTTGGTTACCTGCTTGGTCATCTCCATGTCTGTTTGATCACCTTGTTTTCTCTTTTGGACATCTTATTGTCCCTTTGATCACGTTATTGATTATTTAGTTATGTGAGTATACGTTTGTTCACTTAGACGGTTGTTTGATTATCTTTTGTCTGTTTCGTCAATTTAGAATCTCTCTAGTGACATTAATGTGTATTTTGGTCACCTTAGTCCCTCAATAGTCATTCACTGCAATCATTTGGTCTGTTTGGCTACATTATAATCTAATCACTTAAAGTCGGTGAGACAGCGGAATCATTACTCCACCGTACAAGCCTTAGGCTTGATGTCATTTCTTCTGGTTTTACCTTCTGAGTTCAAATGCTGTTGGGGTCAATTTTGCCCTTTATCCTTTCGGGATCGTTACAATAAACACTATAACAGCACGAGGGTCAATATACTCAGCCTTCCACTTCTCTCAGAATAACCACCTTGTATCATGAATTAGAAATAAAAGAGGCGGCAAGCTTGCACACTCATTAGCTCGCGGGACAAAATGCTTCATGGTATTTCGTCCGTCTTCGTGCACTGAATTTAAATTCCGCTGAGATTGTCTTTGCCTTTCATCCTGATGAGTTTTCGCAGTATCCGCCTGAAAAAATTTTGCTCTAAAGGCTTTAGTTGATCCGCTCAAGTTCCCATTTAGCAGAATCAATATCAAAGCCACACTTTTACTAACTGAACATTTTATCAACTTGGTCATGCTGCAGCAATTTAACTTCTGTCTTTAAAAAATATACGATTAATAGCAACGCCTAGTTTGTGACATATTATCCAATAATAAATGTTGTCTAAAGCTTTTTGCAGAGTCCGTGTATACCTAGTCCAGGTGTGACTGACTGAAAAGTTGTTTCAATAGCCATATATATATATTTCAGCAGAAACTGCGTAAGGCAACTTCTACATGAAAGCCAATTACGCTGTGTATCATTTATCAAGGCACTCGTTTGTCAGAATATAATCAGGTTCTTTGATAATTCATTCAATGAGAGATAGGTTTATAATATTTGCAGCCTCTGCTGTTTCTTCCCACATGGATCAGACACATAGGCCTTTTATAACATTTTTGGAACTTATGAAAGGCAATGAAGCCTTAGAAGTGCTTTTGCTTGATCGTCTTCAGAGAACTTCCATCGGAGCTTATTGCTAAATTCAGGAACATTTTCTCAAAATCTATATATTTTACATCCTCTTCTATATCAATATAATTATTGATTGCCCCTATTTAATACAAAGTTAACACAAAATTCGTTAAAGTGTTAAATAACTAGCCTAGCTCACTTATGTGCAAGTATATCAAAAGATCAGTAAGAATACTGCTGAAGTGTTCTTCCATATTTCATTAATATTTCTTAATATGAGTGACATATTACCTTCAAACAATAGCCCTATTTTTGTGATACACTGAAGTTTTTCTCTTATAAATCTGAGAAAAACGTTCGAGTTAGATTTTACGTTTCTAACAGCACTGGCGCATTTTATTGTCAACTTATTTTTATAGTGATGTTTATATTATTTTCGGATTCCATGAGTGACATTCTTCAATGTTTTCTTTTCCTTGTCAATGATTTTTTTTTCTTCCGTTTAATAGAACTGGAAATTTTCTTTGTCCCATGAGAAGCTTTTGTATTTGAGAATTATATTTTTGTGAACCATAGCCTTCATCTCTAGTACATATTTAATTACTAGAGTTTGCATTATTGATATAAATTGCTCCAGCTCAATGTCATTCTATTGCACATAGAGGATTTTGGAAAATTTCAGCTTGCAGATCTGTTTTTTAATTAATTTCCAGTGGAATTTGTTGAAATATAGGCAGCATAGAGATAAAGTACTTCTTAGGAACTACTGAGATGCAGATATTTTTGTATCAAATTTTATTAATTCTACCATGAGGAGCTAAAAAGAAGATGGAAATAGTCGACTTGGTATTGAAAGAGAATTTCTGCTTTATTTAGGAATCTCACATTCAATTTGTTCCATGGATGAAAGGTTCATGATATCGTGACCGGTAAATTCCACTTCAGTAAATTCCACTACGGCAAATTTCACGATAGGTAAAATTCACCGCGGTATAATCCACTAAGGTAAGTACCACTATGGTAAATTCCACTCGGAAAATAACAGTCTATAGAAAACTAATTACACACGCCCTTATTACACACTTCTTAACTAATTAGTTTGTTAAATTCCACTGGGAAAATTTCACTATAGGTAAACTTCAGTGTGGTATATTCCACTAAGGTAAATTCAACTAAACGGTCTATAGAAAACTAATTACACGCGCCCTTGTTACACACTTCTCAAATAATTAGTCGTTAATTAAAGTACAGTTTTATGCCATTGTTACTCATTTTTTTAACTGATAGATAGATAGATAGATAGATAGATAGTTAGATAGATAGATAGATAGACATATAGATAGATAGATAGATAGATAGATAGATAGATAGATAGATAGATAGATAGATAGATAGATAGATAGATAGATAGACATACATAATTTTCTTTTACAATTTATATATCTGTGACACTTTATTATGTACAGCTGCTTCTCTTGTCATTTTTCTATCTTCCTCCTCTGAGTATTTTCGATATTTACCCTCTACTAAATCTACTAAATTTTCGTTAAAAACAATCTGCTCCTTCCCCCCACCCACACTTTTGTACGTGCATTAATGCAAGTGACCTTTTTTTTATATTACTGTCAATTACTGCTGGTTGATCTAGAGTGTACACACACCATTTGTCAACAATCATGATATATTCTCCGTGACAAAATGCAGAGTAGCTTGTTCCCCAGTTCGAACGCGCATTTAGCATATTCGGACTGATAATAACATTGCAATTTCACTTATCACTGCTTAGCGTTCCACCTCCGTAATTTAATTGCACTGTTTAGCACTGCTAGTCATTGTACGGTGACTGGAAAAGCATAACAGAGGTAATCTCTTAATTCAGATCGCAGTGTCATCTGCTTAGTGTATGTGACCGATGAAAAGATAACCAATCCGAAATGGTAGCATCTCACAATCTAGGTAGATGGCGCTGCGAGCTGATCTAGGTGTATACACACCATTTGTCAACAATCATGATATATATTCTCCGTGACAAAACGCAGTGAGTAGATTGTTCCCCAGTTCGAACGTACATCACGCATACTCTGACTGATAACATTGCAACACTGTCATTATACTCTCCGTGAATCTAGTTACTAACCTTAATTATAGAGTTCTTCCGTCTTCATGATACATCTCTCCTTTCATTTTCTTATTTCCATTCTTGTACCTGAAATAATAAGTAATAAAACACCTTTTTATCAAAATAGAGCATAACTATTTTCTTCGGATTCTAGTGTTTAAAGTGAATTTCTTGTTTATCTCCACTGTTGTAGGGTTCACAAGGACAAAAAAGAAGCTCTCAAGTGAAAGTGAAGTCAATAGTACTAAGAGTGATTGTAAAAACGCTACGAAGATTTGATGCCGGAAAACATTTCAGCCATATTGTAAAAATATTAAAGCTTGTAACGCTTACAGTGAAAGTAAAAATCTGATTTTGAAAGACAAAATCAGATCCAGTGCTCCATCAACGATTTCGTTAACTTCTGGTTATTGTTTTTTCATAAATTAGAAATAAAGTTTGACATAGAACTGTTCTTGAATGAGTGAGTCGTCGATCAGACCTAGGATATTGTGGAGACAAATTGAAAATTTTGGGAGAAAAATATGAGTGGAAATCGAACCGGTGTGTTAGATAATAAGGCAAACAAAATAGTCATTGAAGGAAAGTTATAGTTCGTTTCATGATTTTAAATAAAAGGAAGTTACAAATTCTAATGTAAAACATTTTCTGGCTCGTAGATACTGGTTTGAAAAATTTATGGGGCACCTCATATTAAGCAGCATCAAAATTACTGGTGAATACTGATATCGATGCTTCCACTACTTTACTTGGAGAGCTGAAGGAAATTATTTATGAAGGAGGTTACGAGGTTACATATTAGAACAACTTTACAACTTTGATGGGAACGAGCTTTTCAGGAAGTGATACCGGAAGGACTTTTAATTCCAGTGGGATAAAAAGCAGCACCAAACTTTAAAACATAGCCGCTACTTGTGTATCATTATCAAAATTTCAGGGGTAATGTAACTGTGATGTGGCGCTCAAAGGTTAGTCCACAATTTTTTTTTTTTTGCTCGACAGTAGAAAAATACAGTCGCAGGAGTAATATTTTGAACAAAGTATGGCTGGTTTAGACAATGCGCCAAGTCATCCAGTAAATTTGAATGATCTTTTTTCTCTGTTCCAGCCTATGAATCAAACTGTAATGGTTGACTTCAAGGCTTATTTGAGCTTAAACACCTAATAATAGTAATTGATAGGAAAGATAAACCGACAATGAAAGACAACTCAAAAAATTCTGGATGACATAGCCGAGTCATGAGATGAAGTGAAACTGTTGGCTATGAATGGCATTTGGTAAAACATGTGGCCAGACTGTGTTCTTGACTTTACAAGATTTTCACAAACAAAATGTCCACATCCAGTTCAGCAGGATATGTGATTCTGCCATGAAATCATATATGATGATGTGGCTCATTACTACGGTCCCATAGAGAAAATTTGTCCAATGAGGAGTTGATAAAGTTAGATCCAAAGCGAACTGCAGCACAGAAAAGGATAAAGAAGCAGTACACAGTCCTCTTCAGTTAACTATAAAGAATAGGGTTATAGAGTCGAAACTTACTGAGAGAATTCTGCAAGGCTTTACTTATAGCAGTCCTGAGAGTAAACATAAAAATTAGAAGAGGAGTTCATAATGAACTCAGTTACTATACTGGACTAAGCAAAGACATTATGCCCTGCAAATGTCAGTTTTGGATAACTTCTTCAACGCTTTTTTCTTCCCAACCACAAAGTTCTAGGTTAATTTCCACTTTATGGTGCCTGGACAAGTGTCCTTTGTTATAACCTCGGCCGACCGAAGCCTTGTAAGTGGATTTGGCAGACGGAAACTAAAAGAAGCCCGTCATATGTATGTGTCTTTGTGTTTGTGCTTGTCCTCGAAAAATACTTGAAAATCAGCGTTCGTTTGTTTATGTCTTATAGCTAAGTATTTCAGTATAATAGGACAATAAAATAACTACCAAGCTTTAAAAAATTAAGCACTGGGGTCGATTTAATCGACTAAGCCCTTCAAGGCGTTGCCCCAACATGGCCGCAGTCTAATGATTGAAACAAGTAAACGATAAAAGGTAACCCTAAAGCAAGTGCTGATTACGATGATTTCTGGGACATAAGATAATGCCTCTCTCCCGCTTAGTAATTGCAACCCTCCTACATCTTTTGGTGATTGCTTAGCTTCCAACGATTCTCCTCTTCTCTTATGTTTTTAAGCATTTCTCTTCAAATGCTTATATATACATAT
>NC_068987.1:26342965-26345374 GCF_001194135.2 Octopus bimaculoides | reverse complement strand
ATAAATCTGATTTTGTAAATGGATCGACCTTTCAACATTTTACAAATTTTGGACTCTACGACTAATGGAAAGTTTATTGATACAAATAATCGAGAATTCTGTTGAAATGGTAAAACGTTTTAAAATCCTGAATATTAAACTAACCGTATGGTTACTGAAACAATTATATATATATGTATATACATCAATGACAAAAAAAATATATCATAATCTGTTGTACGAAATTACTTAGAATTTGGG
Source organism: Octopus bimaculoides (assembly GCF_001194135.2). Lineage (NCBI taxonomy): Eukaryota > Metazoa > Mollusca > Cephalopoda > Octopoda > Octopodidae > Octopus > Octopus bimaculoides. Next base: position 26,345,134 of record NC_068987.1, on the reverse strand, counting down.
AGACATTATTAGAGACTATTTCTTAGCTACGAAACATTCTACTGGACTCCTTGTAGTTCTGACAATAGTAATGACTATTTTATTAACTACAGATACTAAATCAACTGACTCTGTGAGGTAATATTATTGTAAACCATATTAAATCTAATGGATAACATCACCAATTAGTAAAACCAATTACCGCGAAAATGAACTCTCGAACTCTAGAGGTCAAGTTCAATAACAACAAGCACTTATTCAAAGACAGCTGATAAAATTCCAATTCCCATGAATCCTGACGTTTATTGCAGAGAAATCTGAATGTCTCTTCATAAAATAGACAACCCTACTAAAGCGGTTTCTATGTGGTGATCAACACCGTTATTGGTGAAAGATGGCTGAATTATAGATAAAGCCTTCTTGGAAAGAAAGATAAAGATTGACGACCAAATGACGGCGGACAAACATGAAGCTAGATCTAATACGAATTCGAAGAATAGAGTGGATGAAGTAAAAGAACATTAATGACTTAATTCATAGAAAGTGAATATTAAACGATGGGGAAAAGAAGAATTGCTAAACTCAGGAAAGAAGAATAGTCTCAAAGACGAAGAAAAGAAAAGAAACGTGACTGAACAAATGAGATTTAGGCTGGCTGTTTGGTTTGTTTTTCATTATTTTTAAATGTCTATCGAAAACAATAAACTGAATATTAATTGTTAATTGAATGTGATTTTGATTTTTGTTCCAACAATGCAGCTTTTGTTAAGCGATGCAGAGAAAGGTACGTTTATTTTTAACAACCCTCAGTAGGTATGTAACGTTGCCAATAGTTTATCAGAAGAAAAATATTTTTATGACTGTTAGTAAAAGATTCTTTGGTTGTAAGTTCATACAGAAATTCAACTTAAGACACTCGACAACATAAAGATTCTTTCTTAAGAATATTTTCACATTTTGCAACTTGCAAAAACAGTGAAAATATTGAATTAGATGTATGCGTCATCAGAAAGATATTGACATACGTTCACAACGCTTTTAATAATTTTATGTTGTCTGTGATTTTATATCTTAAAGATATCAAAATATCAAGACCTTTTCTTAATCAATGGACCATTAAATAATATTCAAACAATCTTAAAGGGAATTATTGGTGCGTGTAGCTACATAGGAAAATTTCGCCTTAAATAATAAAAACATACACCAGTCTGAAACTTTAGTGTTTAGTAATTACAGTGATATGTCGCTGTTAATATGTTTAATTTTGACTAAACTAAACTGCGATTTTAATCTCCATAAAATCAGAATATCTAAGAGAACTTTGTTAAAAGAAGTAGGAAGGGGACTGTCTTGCTAAACATATTTACAATGTGATTTTAGCCTGTTATCTTTGTAATATTCTACACATCATCAAACGGCACACACGTCAACTTCTATGACAAGATAAGGAAGATATAATTGCCCAATATATTTCAAACGCACCATAGCTTCAGTGTTAAATATATGGTGAAATTATCATCTTTCACACTCAATCATGCCTTTATATTCAAAGAAAAAACACCGATTGTTGTTGTTGCTATTGTTATTGTTGTTTTTGTTGTTGCTGTTATTGTTCTTGTTATTGTTGTCATCGTCGTCATCGTCCTCGTCCTTCTTTTTCTTCTTGTCTGGCCCTAGATCAACCCCAATTGAGTAAGTCTATGATCAAAGACGTTCCAATAGTGACATTTTCCTATGTTTACCACGCACTTCCTGTTTGTGACTACATTGTCTAATGTTATGCACGCTTTCGAAAGGATAGAGTGTAATTTGGAGTGTATTTAACAACTATTTCTAACACATAGGTACTCAATGCACTGGTTTTGTTTTTCGATGCCTAAATATAGCAAAAAAAGAACAAATGTTCGGCGCATGAATTAAAACATAAATGCAGACCGTGGCTATAATAAAGTACCGATGAGGTGCAGGTATAAAATACCAATATAGGCACAGGCTTGGGTGTGTGATAAGAAGTTTGCTTCCCAGCCACGTGGTTCTGGGTTCGGTACCATTGCGTGTCACCTTTGGCAAGTTTTTCTACTAAAGCCTCGGGCCGACCAGACCAAAACTTTGTGAGTGTGAGTGGATTTGGTAGATGGAAACTGAAAGAATCCCGTTGTATATATATATGTGTATATATATAGGTATATA
>NC_068987.1:26337777-26341899 GCF_001194135.2 Octopus bimaculoides | reverse complement strand
GGAAGTGGTGTATGTAGTTTGGAATTGGTTAATAATGTTTTCAAAGATTTATGTTGCCTTTTGCATTTAAGGACTTTGTGTGTATTAATGATATTGTTCATTTTCGGGTCTGTGGTGAGTAAGGGGAGGTTTTGTTTAATTGTGGTGAATGCTTCGATGTTATTGAGGTTATGGGTGGAGATGTATGGAAGTACTTTGGGGTTGGGTGTGTTATTATGTTGGTTGGTTTTTAGTGTGTTTTTGTCAAGTTCCTTGGCACGTATTATTCCAAGATCTATGAGTGTGGAGGGATATTGGCGTTGTAACACATACACTTACGAGTGGCTCTTTTGTTGTTGGAAAAACAAATGGACCTCTAGGTTTATTGTTCCATCCAGCCTTCGCCGGTGCAATAACATGGTACGGAAGTAACATTTCGAACGTCCATAGCTTCATAACGAGACAGCTGTGTTCAAGCATAAAACTATTCCAGAAGAGGCTTTTTGACAATGAAGCACTAGAGTGAGTAGTAGGATTAATTATAGAAGATATCCTTCTCATAAAAAACTTACTTTGGACAAGGTCACATTATTGTCATATAAAAGACTCCCCGAGTTCATCTCTACAGACATATCCAGAGAGCCAAGATAATGTGTTTGATCTCGCCTATGCTCTAAGGCAGAATTGAGGAGAAATTTGAAGAAAAAAGAGCGCAAAGCAAGATATAAAATTAATATTGTGTAGATCGATAGCTCATCAAATGGGTGGTTGGAGGGTGATGACTAAATAACAATGAAAGCACTTATGATCGCTACTGATTGGCTGATTAATGTATGTATGTATGTATGTATGTAGGTATGTATGCATGTATGCATGTATGCATGTATGTATGTCTGTGTGTATGGCTGTATATATGTGTACATTTATATTCATAAATATATCAATATATATATGAATATGAATGCCTGCATACATATGTGTGTCCGTGTGTGTGTATGTATTAGTATACATAAATTCGCTAATGTAAATATATGTCGTATAAAGGGATATCTAGAGAGCAACCTAAAGAGAGTGTTAAATCGGCATAATGTTGCTGCTGAAGCAAACTCAAATTTCAGTTGAAAGTTAATATAATCAAGATAAATGCAATTATACGGAGCCAAGTTAATACCGTAAATGGTCCTTGAACTCTGTGCCGTTTTAATTAGTTACTGAAGCTTAGACATGGTAAATGTTGCAAATGGCACTGAACAGAGTGAGTTCATTAACCCTGAGATGGCAGCTAAGATGATAGAAAGACAAGCTGATCATAAGCTCTATTACTCTATCCTTCTTACCATTATTATTCTTGCCTGATGGACAATCAATTTAACCAGATATTTGCATTTAATTTTAATGAATATCAAAACTTAATTTCTATTATTAATTTCAATTACATTATTATTACTATTATTATTGTTGTTGTTGTTATTATTATTATTATTATTATTATTATTATTATTATTATTATTATTATTGCTATTATTAGAATCATCATCATAATTATCAACAAGAACAACAAAAACATTATTGTTGTTGACGTGTTCTTGTTGCTTTATGGGAGTTGTGTCAGGAAGATAGGAGATATGCAGATTTCTATTAATTTCAATAATAGGTCACTTGACAATGGTCCAGCCTGCATGTATATGCACATAGCAACTTAAACAACGAGAGGTCTTTATTTTAATGGCAAGTGGCAAATATGCGGACAGCTTAGTCGATAAGGTAAGCAGACAATCAACCAAAGCGAGAAATTTACCGTTCGATTCCATTCATCGGCAGTTCCGTATATTAGTAGTAGTCAAATAAAACAACGACGATCCAAGCCCACATGGTTCATAGTTTATATAGTTAGCACCACATTTATTCAAGTAAATATGACAGTGTCAGCGCCATGGAAGAGATCGTTCAGCATTCACTGCTATTGAAAGGATAACTGCTCAACACCGTTGAATTGAGAAGAGATCATTTAGCAATCAGTACCGAGTTCAATTTCCCGCGCGATAAAAGCTACAGACAATAGGCTACTCTCTTTTCCTTGAGGATTTTTCATTCATCTTCTTAACGTGTCTTCAGAAAGGAAGAAAAGTTATTGGTAAAATTCAACCTATAAATTGCTAATAAATTATGTGTTTTTTATTACATTCTGCATTTACTATTACATTCTGCATTTACTATTATATTTGTAATGCCACAATTTTTCAATAGTGCAATTATACCCACCACCAAAAGCTCATTCATGTAAAGCTATCATGCTTGATAGTATCAAGGTGTTTTAGTAAGTTGTATAAATTTCAAGACCATTTTATTGTTTGGTTGAAGAACATCAGAATAAATGCATTATCTTACAAGTTTTGTTATCTTGCAACTTTCTATTCGAATAAACTACATTAAGTAGTCGATTTTCTGTTACGGAAATAAGAGTTTAATTGCTTTATCTTTGATAGATGGGATTTGCGATTGCTAATAGACATTGGAGCTGATAGCGAACTAAACTATCTTTCAAATGCCACATTTTACATTTATATCAGAGACTAGGCAAATTATTTTATAACTGCTATTTCAAATCTACACTAGGAATGCAAATGTCCTACAAGATTCAATTCTATTTACCTCTTCATTAGAAATACGAATAACTTCAATCCCCAATACATTTCACTAAACGTTTTAGACAATGAAAATATCGCTACTCACTTCTCAGATCTATTATAAATACATTTTTTGTTTTACTAAACTACCCCCACAAAAAGCTAGAAATTTTTAAATCACAACGTCGAAATACTCACATTGCAACTGAGCTGTTCTGTAACTATCGTAGGACATGAGTGCCTTTTATTTTCACTTTTCCAGACTATATTTTAGTATTCACTGATGATATATACCATTAAAAGCATTCAGTCAATGGCTATTCTGTCTTTTATTTTTAGATTTCCTAAATACTATATTATCTTATACTTCATTATCAAAGTGTAGTTTTATATATCAACTTTTAGGCATGTGATTTAAAGAAACGATTATTTTATTATTTATAATTTATATTCTATATATGTGTATGTATATATGCTGGTCGCTGTAGTTTTTCCTTGTTTCGTTTTTTGATTATAGTTGTTCATTTTGTGTGGTGTGGGTGAAAATTGTATCTTCAAAATTAACGCATTACATTACATCAAACAATAACTGATTTCAAAAGTGATGAGATCCTCTGAAGGTGGTAAGAGGGCAAACATTTTAGCTCCTCGGGCAAAATTCTTAGCGGTATTTCGTACGTCTTTACATTCTAAGTTCAAATTCCGCCGAGGACGAATTTGCCTTTCACTCTTTCGGGGTCGATAACAAAAGTACCAGTTGAATGCAGGAGTTCGATGTAATTGACTTACTCACTTACGAAGTTGCTGACCTTCTGCCAAACTTTCGATGTCCGTCGACATCGAATTGTTCAAACAACTGACGTTTCGTGGTACTGACATTATATTACAAGATAGAACACTTGAACTACAGTTACAGTATATTCGACGTGTTTCCACGTTTTCTGTCTACCCAATATCACTCTCAAAGATTGGGTCAACTATGCAATAGGATCAATCTCTAGACCACATGGCGGTTAAACGCATATATTCACAACTATGGTTTTCTGTGTATCTAAATATGCAGCATTTTACAATGATCCAAGCAGCGTGTATATGTACGCGCCAAATTTGGAGATGACAATTGTGTAACATAACATTAAAACATTGAATACTCCAACCTGTTTTCGTCTACATTGCAAAGTTACGATTATCGGATCGTAATGGAGTTAATTCCCTTGTTTGTTGGTTTTACATTTTAAACTTCTAACTACTTGCCCCTTTTCTAGTTGAACGAAATTTTTACGTATCTGAAACCCTCCCCTATTTATATCTCATATGCAGAACACTTATCTGAAGTATTTTCTTTCAACGTTAATACTGACATTCATAATTAGTGTCACTACACACCCTATACACACACACATACACACACACATACAAACAAACATACACACACACACACACACACACACACACACACACACACACACACACATATATATATATATTTATATATATAAATACAGGTGGATGGATG
>NC_068987.1:26333679-26337673 GCF_001194135.2 Octopus bimaculoides | reverse complement strand
AGGGAATGAGGGAGGAAGGGAGGGAGGTATATACTCATAGGCTCCCCATCGGGAAGGAATATACTTTACTGAGGAGGTCTGATAAGACAGAAACATGTTTGTAGCCTCCACCATTGATTTTCATTATCAGACTCGATCCAATCGGTATTGTTTATATTGTTCTAAAATTTCGATTAACTTATCTTGTTATTGCGTTTTAGATACTAATTGCCTGGATAAAATCAATTGATCAAAGTGTTTTAACTCACTATATTATATTTCTGACACACTGGAAGATGGGTGACATAACAGTGAACTTCTTTTCAATATTAACGATTGAAGCAATGTAAACGTTGTCGTTATTGTTGTTGAGGTTATCGCTGTCTACTTCCAGGTCAACTCTGATGAATCAGACCTCTGATCAAAAGTGTTCAATACGATACGTTATTTAGCAACTCTGCTGTGAAATGCTCTTCTCAGTCATCAGTTTTACATATGAACGCAGAACTGTTTAGCTGACTATCCCTTACAGTATCAAGTCAGCAATTTTATCTTTGAACATATCACACTGGTTGTCAAATACTACTTGTCAATAACCAATTTTACTGTTGATCACTGTATATTTGAACAGATTGACCAATACTATACTCAGATAGTAGTTGGCTGGTCAATACTAAACCCAGTCACATATTTTGCATTTGAACACAATACATTCATTCTAGTCGTCTAATACTATACTGAGTTAGAAATTTTGCATTCGAAAGCAGCACCACTTAAATGGAATCAGGTATTATAAGTCAACCAGCAATTTCGTATTTGAACACATCATTCTTGAACTAGTTAGAGCATTTACTAACACAACAATTTCATTTTTGAACACAACAGATTTTATTATTGCACCTTCGTTTTTGGCTGTCCCATAGTTTATACAACTCAGAAATTCTCATTTGAAAACAATAAATTTTATTTTGCAGTCCAATTCTATCATCACATAGGATGTCTCATTCTATAATCAGCTATTTCGTACGTGACAAAAGAATCTTCAAGCTGGCTAATCATTACTATACTTCAGTCAACCATTTTGCATTTAAACATAGCACATTTGGGCTGGCTGTCTGTAATATCATATTCCGTAAATAATCTAATTTTGAATTTGAACACAATACCTTTCAATATTTCAGTGAAACAATTTCATATTTGAATACTGGAAATTTGAACTCACTAACCCAGAATATCCCTGTTAGGGATGAGATCTTTCATCCTGGAACAAAGTACTTTGAGTTCGCCTTCCACTGTTATATTAATTTATAAATTTTACGTTTGAACTCAGTACTAATAAGCTAGTTGTCCAATACTATACTACACTGATTAATTTCGAATTTGAATACAGCACCGTTAATTCTAGTATTCAGATAACATCTTTACAATTGGACGCAGCGAGTTTAAAAGCTAGCAAATCATATTTCGCCTGGTTTTCCTATACTCAGCTCATTGAGCAAAAGCTCACATTTGAGCACAACACATTTGAACTAAATTTTCATTACTAAACTCGGTGAAGACTTCGAAATTTCTAATACTAATGTACTAATGACAGTCAGAAATTTCTTGTTCACAGTTAAACACAATATATATGTGCAGTCACTTTAACACTAAATTAAGTTTGTAATTTCACATTGGAATACATCTTTCAACTTGCAGTTGAATATTAAGCACGACGAAAAATTTTACATTTGAACGTATTTTTGCAATAGATGTCCAATAACATACTCGGAAATTTCGCTGTCCTATAATATATTCAACCTGTAATCTCATATTTAAACAGCCGATTTAAGCTGGTTTTCTAATATTAACTTCGGTGTATAATTATTTTTACATTTGAACACCGAATCTTTTATTTCTAGACTAATATCAATCAGCAACTTGACCACGGAACTTTTGAGCCAATAATATATGCTTCAGTCAGCAATTTCGCATTAGAATATAACTTTGATATGGCTGTCCTCTATTATATTCATTTACCTATTTCATATTTAAACACAGCAAATCTAATCTGGCTAAGATAACATATTTGGGTTGGCTTTTCAATACTAACTTTAGTAAGTAATTTCCTATTTGAACGCAACAAATTTCAGATAGCTTGGCTAACACTAGTCAGTGATTTTGCATTTGAATACGTTACTTTTAGCTGAGTGATTCATATGAAACTAAGTTACCATTTATGGGATTGAACATTGCCTATTTGGGCTGGCTTTCCAATCACATACTTTGCCAGCGAGTTTATACCTGAACAGAATATCTTTGAGCTGGTTATTAGTATTCATCGCAGTCAGTAATTTTACACTTGAATATAGCAACTTTTGGTTGGCTGACACGTGTGATACTAAGTCATCAATTTCGTAATAAAACATAACTCATTAGGGCCGGCTTTGCCAGCAATTTCACATTTGAACAGGACATCTTTGAGCGGTTCTTTAAAACCCACAGTAGTCAGTGATTTTACATTGAACACAGCCCGTTTGAGCTGGCTGATAGATAAAATATTCGGTCGGCATTCTGTACAGAGTACATTTCAGCTGGCTATCCAAATAATATAACGTACTTAATCAACAATTTAGAATTTCAGCTCATCACCATTGAAATGATGTTCAGGTATTGTAATCAGTCAGTAATTTGCAACTGAACAAAATAACTTCGCTTTGTTTGACATGTATTAAACTCAGTCGATAATTCTGTATTATAACAGTAAATTTGAGGTTTCCGACAAATTGAAAAGCTGAGCTAGCTGCACTTTTCAGCTGGATCTTCTGTATTATATTCACTAGATTTCCAGTACTAAATTAAGGGAACAACTTTACATTTGAACAAATAAACATAGGCTGCCCATTCATTACTATCAATAGCAATTTCCTGATTGGACAATGTACTGCGTGTCCAGTATGACGTTCATTGAACGGAGCACACACGAGCTTGCAATCTAATACTATGCTTAATCAACAATTTTATTTTTCACCACAACACCTTTGAACTAGTTTCCTAATATAATACATAAAAATAAATGCGCCCTTTTAAAGCCTTGCCAGGCTCATGGGCCCGGTTTCTCGGTTTCAATGGCGTTTGTGTTCCCCAGCTGGACGGGACACCTGTTCATAGCAGCGTTACTCATTTTTGCCAGCTGAGTGTACTGGAACAACGTGAAATGAAGTGTCTTGCTCAAGAACACAACGCGTTGCCCGGTCCAGGAATCGAAACCACAATCTTACGATCATGATGCTGACACCATAACCAGTAAGCCACGCGCATCCACTCTTAATATAATATTGCGACAATTTTGCATCTTAACATTGCACCTTGGACTTCGCAGCTTCGGGTTTGAAATAAAAAGAACACCAATTCCGTTAACAATTTTGCATTTAAATAAAATCGTCTGTATTGTCGGTTCAATAATAAACTCAGCAGTTTCGCATTTAAGCGTAGAATTTGTGAGCTAGATGTCCATTAATATACTCAGTCAGCAATCTCACATGCGAATAAAGCACATTTGAGCTGGGTGCTCAAAACCACAGCAATTTAACGCTTGTATGCAGCAGTTTTGTGGTGACTGCCTGTTGTACTTGGTTATAAATTTCGCATTTGAATGGCATTTTCATACCATTAAAGTGTCAGTGATTTTGCAAAAAAACATAAGCAACAGCCAATACGCAGTTGAGCGCAGCAAATAAGAGCTGGTTGTGCCGCACTAAATATAGTCAGCAATTTCGTGTCTGAACCTGTCATTTTGGAGTTGACTGCCAAAACCTAACCATAGTGAGCCATTTCATATTTAAATACTAAACTTTTAACTTATTATCAATGCCTAACTTCAGCCAATTTTCCCACTGGAACACAATACCTAGCAAGTCAATGTTAAGTGCCGTTTCGCTTTTGAGCACAACACCTTTAAAGTGACTGTCCAATGCTAAAGTCAGTAAGTATTTCTGCATTTTAACAGAACACCTCTGAGCTGGAAGGCTAAATA
>NC_068987.1:26329969-26332954 GCF_001194135.2 Octopus bimaculoides | reverse complement strand
TGTGTGTGTGTGTGTGTGTGTGTGTGTGTGTGTGTATGGATTATATTTTCGTGTAGGATAATGAACTCTTCAGAAATTGATACACAGATTTAATAACCATGTAGAAAATTATAAAGACTGGAGTAAAATAATTTTAGATCTAGGTCAATTGTTGTGTGAAAATCTTCATCTGTATTTGAGAAAAGTTGTGAAACTGTGAATTTTTTGTCTGATTTCGTGAAAGCTTCATGTTTCTGCGAAAAGCCAGGTGTCTGAATAATAGAAAGAGACAAAAGACTTTGTAGAATATAATTGATATTCAGTCACATACATAAAAAATAATTAACGTGAGATAGCGTAAAATATTTAGGTGTACAATAAATGAATATAAAAGCAAAGTAATTTTATTGAAATAATGATATAAAAACAATTGCGAAGATATCCACTTTTTTCTCCCTTAAATTCCCAGTGTTGTGCTTTTGACAAGTAAATTATTTCAATTAAAATTGTTTTATCTCAAAACGAAGCAAGAGACAGAGCATTTTGCAAGAAAGAAAGTATATTTTGTTTGTGAAACTAAAAACTTTTAACGAAATTAGCTGCATAAAATACAATAGAAGAGCGGAGTATTAGTTTCCTTTTTGCTTCACTATATTTTTTTCATTTAAGTGTACCCACTCCCGTCCCATGTGTCATAAACATACGTAAATTTGATATCTCAAATTTCTGTTGGAAGACATATTCAAGCGCATTTTCGACATTAAAATATATCGCTTTCAGCACTTGAAATGTATGCAGAACACATCTGAATATCATGTACATTATTCAGTACTTTAGGTCAAACAGATCTCAACTGAAAATTAATCCTTTAACGATAAAATATCGCAGTTCTTTCTAGCGTTTTATTTTAATTATTATGCTATTATATGCAACTATGTACTGTTGAGTACTTGGTGAACATTTTCTATATTTCCCTTCGGTATCAATTACTATCCTTCTTCATTTACGCTATTTCTCATTTTTTATCTTATTTTTTTTTTCTCTTATGACGATCGATAATACATTCAATTACATTATGTTGATAGCGTTAAATCGGATATTTTATAATCTTCTTCTAATTTGCTACATATTATAAAAAAAGAAAAGTTTTGTGAACCATCAAGGGGTAATAATTAAGTCGAAAATCATTCCGCCCTGAAGACTCAACAATGTATCTATATCGTTGTACATTTCTTTCGTTTCCATTTTTATAACTTTTTTTTCTATTAGTTGTCTTGAGAAAGTGTTTCCAGCGGGAATGAGTTTTCTTATATTGTTATATGCATATATGTGGTGAATAGTGGATGTTCTTCAGTTCGCTCCGTACTTTAGTAATGTGTGCGTGTCTGTGTGTAAATACACGCGTGTAATTCTTTGAGAATATCTCTATTTGTAAGTGTATGTTTAAGTCCGTCCATTTTAGTGCAATCCAATATTGAGTTAATTTGAAAATTTTGTTTTTAGACTTTAACCAGAGAACAAGAATAGATAGCTAGCTACCTAAATAGATAGGTTAGATAGATAGATAGATAGATAGATAGATAGATAGATAGATAGATAGATAGATAGATAGATAGATAGATAGATAGATAGATAGATAGATAGATAGATAGATACAGACATGGTATATCGTATATTATATATATATATATATATATATATATATATATATATATATATATATATATATACATAAATTCATACATATATATACATATACTTCACGATGTACTGCTATTGTTTATATCTCGCTCAGAGATTTATTATTGCTTATATGTGTATGTATGTATGTATGTATGTATGTATGTATGTATGTATGTATGTATGTATGTAAGTATGTGAGTGTCTGTGGCTTGAGCGAGCAGGAAAAATAGTTAGCACACTGGGATAAATGCTTAGCGGCATTTCGTCCATGTCTGCACTCTGACTTCAAATTTCGGTGAGGTGAGGTTGACTTTGCTTTTTATCATTTCGGGGTCGATAAAATAGTTACCACTCGAGCCCTGCTATCGATGTAACAGGCTTACCACGTTTTCCTGATTTGCTGGCCTTGTGCTAAAATTTAAAATCATTATTACTATTATTATTTATCAGTAGTAGTAGTAGTAGTAGTAGTAGTAGTAGTAGTAGTAGCAGTAGTAGTAGTAGTAGTAGTAGTAGTAGTAGTAGTAGTAGGAGTAGTAGTAGTAGTAGTAGTAGTAGTAGTAAGCTAGCAGAATCATTAGTATGACGGAGAAAGGCTCAATGGCATTTCGTCCGTCTTTATGCTTTGAGTTCCTCCGAGGTCGACTTTGCTTTTCATATTTCCAGGGTCGATAAACTAAGTACCAGTTGACCACTGAGATCGATGTAATCGATTTACACCCCCTTGCTGGTCATGTACCAAAATTTGAAACTATTATTATTATCATTATATAACTGTTCAACATAAGGTAGATTGAGGCAAATGTTCACTGCGTCACCTGCTACACCTCCGTGTTGCTGGTGTGAGTGCAGCACTGCGTGTTCTTTTATCTTGTGGTATGGTGCATCCTTTGTAGTGTTACAATTTTTATTGTATGGTGAGTGTGTAAGGCATTGGTTATCTGGCTTAACACGCTCAACAAAATTATTATCATTATTATCATCATCATCATCATCATCATCATTATTATTATTATTGTTCAGTAGTTTTATTTTTATAACGTGCTTTCACTTCACTACCGAGCGCAGCTCTGTGCACCTTGGTATTATTATTATTATTATTATTATTATTATTATTATCATTATTATTATTACTATTACTATTCTTCTTATTATTATTATTTTTATTTTTATTATTTTTACTTTTATTATTACTATTATTATTATTATTATTATTATTATTATTATTATTATTATTATTATCATTATTATTATTATTATTATTATTATTATTATTACTATCATCATTATTATTCAGTAGTTTTATTTTTATAACGTGCTTTC
>NC_068987.1:26324328-26328904 GCF_001194135.2 Octopus bimaculoides | reverse complement strand
AAGGATAAAAGGCAAAGTCGACCTTGGCGGAATTTGAACTCAGAACGGAGCGACGGGCGAAATATCACTAAGCATTTCGACCAAATAATAATAATAATTATTATTATTATTATTATTATTATTATTATCATCAGCATTATTATTATTATTATTATCATCATCATCAGCATTATTATTATTATTATTATCATCATCATCATCATCATCATCATCATCATCATCATCATCATCATCATTATTATTATTACTACTGCTACTATTTATGGTTTCTTTTCATTTTAACTTTATTTCAGCTACCTTAGTACCGGGCATCCTCCGGAGGCCAAGAGTAGAAAAGGCACTATAGTTTTGCTATGCATGCTAAAATTTTCGCCACATTTATTCCATTTTAGATGGAGAGTGCTTTCTGTAGTATATAGGCTTTACTCATCAAGGTTATCTTTTGTAGTACACGAAGATTGGAGTTACCAAGGAGTTTCTTAATATACTTCTCCGCCCCGTCTTTATCATTCCTAACGCATCAATTACTACTGGTATTATCGTAGTACTAAGCTTCCACATTTTTGTAATTGCAATTTGCATATCTTTATACTGAGAACATTTTCGTATTCCTGTCTTGAGACATTTTGATCTTGTGGGACAGACATATCTATTAACAGACAAGTTCCTCTGTTGTAGTCCCTGATCACAATGTCTGGTCAATTGGAGTCAATTTTTCTGTCTGTTTGTATTGGGGTAATTCCAAAGGATGGTGACACCCTCACCATTTACTACATCCTCTGAATGGTTTCTGTACCACTTATCATGAGATTTAATTTTGTAGTATTTACAAGCATTCTAGTGGATGTCTGTCATGTCTTATGAGGTAATCCTTTTTTTTAGCGAAGACTGGGCATCCAGAAACAATATGATCAATTGTCTCTGTGAATTTCCCGTAAATTCTGCGCGAGGGATCAGATCCATCTTTAAAGACGCTTGCATGGTAGTTTCTTGTAGGTAAGCTCTGATCTTGCGCTACAATAACAAAACTTTCTGTTTCCCCTTTCAGACCTGTCCCTTGTGACCATTGGTGTGGTAGATTTTCATCAATATCCGGCTTGGACAGGCGGTTAGGATATTATCCAAGCAGTAGTTTACTTTCCAGTTGTCTTCGATATTATTCATGCAAGCCTTCTTCGTTTTGTTTCATGGTTTTTTTGTTTTTTTTTTGTTTTTGCATCGATGATAGTTTTGTCACTATTTGGATCTCTTTGGTCTTTCTGATTGTTAATTTCTAAATCAGGAGAAGCAATGGTAGGTTTGTCAGTAATTAGGTGTCTTTGGTTATTCTTATTGTTAACTTCTAGGCCAAGAGACTTTTTACATTTCTGACTAAGCCTCATGACTGAAGCTTGCTTGGAGTCCTCAGTGCAGTTCGTAAGAGCACATCACTTGTATTAAGGTACGTTTCAAGGCCTATTATTGCTGATTTGAAGGATTGTTCGTGCTGTATCAAACCTCTTCCACCTATTTTGGTGAGGAGATAAATCCTGTCTACGTTTGCTTTTGTATGGCACATTTGGTATCTTGTAAAGGTTTTACGGATCTTTCCATCCATATTCTGCATGTCAGTGTGACTCCACTTAATTATATCGAAGCTATATGTGGTTACTGGTACGTCCAAAGAATTGATCGCATTAATTCTGTTAGCAGCATTTAATTCTGAGTTCGGGACCATTCTTACCCTTCGGTAGCACTCTTTGTGGATTTTCTCTTTCATTCTAGAGTGCTGGATACCATCACCTTCATTGGTTCCCAGATATTTGTATACTTCGGGCTGGTCTAGGTTTCGAATAGCTGTGGTAGTATCAAGTTCTATGTTTTCTGCTTTTATGAACTTCCTTACCTTGAAAGTAGCTTTTGCACATTTATCAAGTCTGAATTCCATACTTATATCAGAGCCGAATTTTCTGACAATATTCAGGAGCTCTTCTAATTCTTTGTCGTTTTGGAAAAGAATTTTAGATCATTCATATAGAGTAGATGATTAATTTTCTGTTCAAAGATCTTATGCCCTCTCTTAGTTGCGTGGAAAAAGGGAACAGCGTGAGGCAGAATAGTAATGGTGATAATGAGTCACATTGAAAGATACCACAGGCAATATTGATGTTTGGTGAGGTGGTATATCCTTGTGTATGGTTTAATAGGAGGGTGGTTCTCCACGAATTCATGATTACTTTTAAAAAGTTCACAATTGTTGGAGCTATCTTGTAAATTTCTGGGGCCTTGATGATCGATGCATGGGGTACACTGTCAAAGGCCTTGTAATCTATCCAAGTGGTGCTAAGGATTCTGCGTTTGGATTTTCAATTTTCAATGACGATTTTATCAATAAGTAATTGGTCTTTACAACCATGAACTCCTTTTACATCCCTTTTGTTCCACTGAGAATAAGTTCCTATTGTCTTAGAATTCATATTCTCTATTCGCTCTTATAGATGTTAATAGCTTATATATGATGATGACGCATGTTATGGGTCGGTATTTTGGGAGGTTAGTAGTTTCTTCAGTTTTTTGGTAAGAGACATGTAATCCCTTCTGTAAGCCACTTTGAGAATTTCGCAGAGTTGAACATGACTTCATTGAGTGCTACGGCTATTTTTTGGTGGATGCTCATTAAAGAGTTTAGCCAAAAAATTGGAGTCTTATCTATACCTGGAGATTTGCAGTCACTTATACTTGGGGATCTTCAGTTTGCTGCTGGGGAGGAGGTATTTTCAAAATAATGGTATTTTTCCCCAGTTCACTGTAGAATTTCTTTGTGTTCTCCTTGAATAGCATGTTTTCTTTATGGAATGCTGAGCGTTTTTTGTATCGTATCAGGCGTTTGGTTTTTAATTGTAGTTTTTGTTTAAGGATTTCAATCTGTGTCTTTTGTTTTCTTGTAAAGGTCATGTGTAGCAATTATTCTTATTAGTTTGCTGGGTTTTTTAGTTTTCCCTTTACTTGCTTCAAGTAGAAAAGATATGTCTTGCTCTTAGTTGGATTATTTGCAGGCTGTTTGTGTACATTGCTTTTTTTTTTGTCTATCTCTAATTTTAATACTGCATTTCTGAGTTGCAACATAAGCAGCTGAGTAAATGAATCGATCAATCACTTCGGGGACATTTTCTCTACTATTCTCAATGAGTTTCCGTATCAGCTTTCCAAGTGTTTGATCAACATCTTTGATTACTTTTCTGTTCTTATTACTAATAATAATTTGGGGAAGTGGGGTTCTTTCGTGGAAAGGTTGATGTAGTGGTATTTGATATTGTTCTAGTATTCCATCTAACAACTCATTGCTGGCGTGATCATTTATGGTGTTTTTAGTATCATCTGATGGTCCACCTTCATAAGGTTCTGTGTACCTGGTTTGCTAGTTTGAGTTAGTGATTTCAGAGCTTTTTGCTTGTTTTTATAAGTGAGTGTGTGTTATACTGAACTGACTTTCGACTGATCTGACTATTTTGCCATTTCGCTGTCAATTAGTCTTTTATTTTTTTAATATCACGTCTCACAGCTCTTAGTTTATTACTGTCCGTGTCCTGCATGTTATGCGAGTTTTTGCACCTCCAGATATTGTAGGTCTCTTTTTGTGTGATTGATGTTTCTGGGTTTAGTGTTGAATAATAAGCAAGCAATACTTCGATATATTCCTCCTTAGTCCGTTTCTGTCTTATATTTCTATTTCTTTGAGATAGGTTTAGTCGTTGATCCTGAGCGTTAGTTTTGAGAATATTCCTGGTTTGATTTGCTACAAATTCTTGAGGAGGTTGGTCCTGATTGAAAGACTTTTTAGTGTCAGAACCTAAGGTCACTGATGAATGCATTCTTCGAACGACATGAGTTCTAGGGGGCATTTCCATGGTTGATATCCAGGGCCGTGCTATAGGCGCACAGGATTAACCAGTTGTCTGCCCCCTAGGGTAAGGTTCAGAGGTCAAAGGCATCATCCTTTTCCGGTGGGGAGGAATTTATTTTGAGAAGTTTTAAATTAATCCATGTCACGACCTGCCACCTGGAAGGTGTCAAATGGCAGGCCAACAGAATTCATGTAGCATCGTAGAAAGAGGCAGATATTGAATTGACAACTAGAGAGAGACAGAGACAGAGACAGGGAGACGAAAGACAGAACCATCATGTAGAACCAACTAGCATTACTTCCGAGCTATTGCCAATAGGATGGCGATGGCGTTGGTGGCGGCGGCGGTGGTGGTTGAAGTGGTAATGGGATTGTACATGTTCTGTCCTCAGGATGTAAACGCTGTCGCATGTGTGTGTTTGTCTGCAAGCAAATCATTATTACAGTTGTTATTATTAGTAGCAGTAGCTGTAGTAGTAGCAGCAACAGCAGCAGTAGTAGTGCGATCAAGAAGCAAAAGAGGTGTCACACCCTTGCGGTCAGCAGAGGTCAAATGCGTTTACTACTACAAGCGACACATGACAGAGCTGACCTTTGCCTTGGAAAGGGGTAACTCACCTTGTTCTGTTTTAATTACAAGTAGAAAAGATTATATATATATATTTATATATATATATATATATATATATATAT
>NC_068987.1:26317608-26324020 GCF_001194135.2 Octopus bimaculoides | reverse complement strand
TATATATATATATATATATATATTACCGCCAGCAACACCGGGGGCAATAAACCACCCTAGCTAAACATACATTTAGAAATTCACGTGTTACCCCATAAGTAGCCCCTCCGCACCCGAACACCAGCTAACTCAAAGGACAATGCAATGTCCTTTCTCATCAATCGTTGCACGTTATTTAATCATATGTTGATTCAAACCATTTTGTCTGGCCTGTACCGTGAATGAAGAGTGTATGCCTTGCTACATGTGTAAGATGATTGAATGTAGAGTACCAGTGATCCTAAAAGAAGATCAAAAGACAATGCGATATTCCTTTTTCATTAAGTGTTACATGTTATCTAATCATATGTTGCTCCAACCCATCTTGTCTGTTCTGATTTGTGAATGAAGAGTGTATGCCTTTTTACATGTGTGAGATGACTTGAACGTAAGTACCAGTAATTCTAAAAGAAGATCAGTGATGATGCTGGGTTTGCGGGGTTTGCGAGGTCCCCATGTCCATCACTCCATTTTTATCACTCCCACTCTTTCATTATCCATACGCTATTTTGATCCCTATGTTTTGTTTGTCCTGTATTGTCCCTTCTGTGTATTAGCCTTTTATGGTTAAATAAAAATTAAGTGCCTTTTACTGAAAACAAAAGAATATATAATTATATGAAAACATATATGGTAAATAAACTAACGACATAACGTATGCTGAGTGTACAACTGGGCGGGAAACAAACGCAGAAGGTCCTTAATTCTTCATCAGTTATCAACCAATTGATAATACTCAGTTTCGCACCATTACTGATAAGACGGAGAATTCGGGGCCGAGAACAAACAAAACAAAGCAAAACAACACAGAGTGTGATTTAGGACGGTGGACAAGGACGAACAGAAAAGCAAAATCGGCCATGGGCCAAGAAGACAAGAGTAGTGTGCAACGCTAGATACAGGAGAGAGAACGGAGGGACTGAGAATTTGTGACTAGTCAGCTACGGGACCAGTGTGAGAAAGGGAGACAGCTGGTCGCGGGTCACATGACAGCAGCAAGCAGAGGAGAAAGACTGCAAGAGAGGGGAAGAGAAGGCGACAGAGAGAAGAAAGGTTAGAAATGGTGGGAGAGAAAAGGATAAAGTAGAAAGGCTAGAATAGAAACGAGAGGGTGAGAGAAAGAAAAGGGAAAAATACATACATATATACATATATGTATATGATTGTATATGATTGTATATATATATAACTATGTGTTATATATATTATATATGCATATACACATATATATATATAGTTTAATACATGTAACTGTATATGTATGTATATAGAAATGGATAGATCGAGAGATATACATAAAAGACAAGTGTATTATTCAAAATACATATATTGTAAGTATATTTGAATATATGAATATAGATATATATAATATATAATAAAATTGATATATACAAATATATACAAATATAGATAGCTAGATAGATAGATAGATAGACAGAAGGAAAGGGAGAGAGATAATATATATATAGATATATTAATTTATATATATAATTTCTTTTACATTTATAAGCACATATTATTTGAATGTGTATATATATATATTGGGGAATATATCAATATATTTACTTATATGTGTATAAATTTACATATACATGTGTGTGTGCGTACTTGTATATTTTTATAAAAGTATACACAAACACTTATGTATGCATATAGACATACATTACGTACATATACGTATATAATATACAATTTTATTCACTCGCTGATATAGTTACTTTTAGTTTAAACTGAGGTAATATATTGATTCGAAATAATTTCGTAATTTAAATGATGAGCATTAATAATTATCACGAAGAAATTTAGACGAAAATATTAAAATCTATTAAATAGATAAGAAAAGAAATAGCTGAAATGGTATTAAACGAAATTGATTTCTTTTTTCAATTAAAAATAAATAAATAAATAAAAGTAGTGATAAATACAAAACTGGATTTATTTTCCACTCCATTAATTATATTCCCATCCATAACAGTAATTCTAGTTTCAAAATTCCATTATAAAATGAATTCTAAGCTGAAGAGAAAAAATATAATAGAGAATACCATTCTAGAGATCTTAATCGAAAACCGTGCACAAAGACTGAGAAGCGCCAATATCTAACATCAAAACACTAGATATTTCGTTGTAACGGAGAATAGTGAAAGAGAATAAAGCAAATTGAGGAGAAAGATAAGACTTCAAATGTCCATAGTATGTGTGTATTCTTTGTCTAAAAATATTATAAACGACAACCAATCCGGATGCTAAATAATTTTCAAAAATATATCTTTCTTTAATAATGTTCGCCTCTCTTTATACATCCGGCATTTAAAATCATACGAGAGGTTTTTGTTACCCACGCCATTCATGTGAATGCTTCGATAAATGTATGGTTCTTTTGTTGAATACACGTCGACATAATTTATAATTTCTGTATAGTAGTAGTAGTAGTAGTAGTAGTAGTAGTAGTAGTAGTAGTAGTAGTAGTAGTAGCAGCAGCAGCAGTGTCAGGTGTGTGTCAGTTGATTGGTTGCGTGAGTGCTCCACTACCAATCGAAGTGTATTTAGTTCGTATCCAATTAACATTACATTGCGATGACAAACAGCAAACTCCCGTCTCACGGTTTAACATCATTTTGAAGCATTTACAAAAGGTCCTTTTGAGAAGCTTACAAAAAGGACGTGGAGTGTTTTCTTTGTTTTTTTTTCTTCTTTTTCTGTGAAGTTCACACTGCTACAAACACTCAGATTAGGTCTCAGGTCTAAAAATAATTTACTATTTTCCTCTTACAAGTCCCATGTATCCTGAAAACAGTTTAACTGCTACTTTCCTTCTCTTTTTTCTCCGACAGAGCCATTATGCAAAAGGTAAAGAGACATTCATTAGTGTGTATTGACCCTGTAATACAGAAATATGAAAGTCACAATTGAAATGCTTTTAATCATAGATCAATTGAAGATTACATTCTTCATATTCTTTTTTTATCTTATAGTCAGGATGGAAGATAGCGTCCACAACACTTTTGAAGGGCCTCCGAGGCTAGTGGAAGAGAGTGAAGAAAGTATCTTCAAGCCTGAACCCGAATACTTACAACGAAGTAAAGCCCTCTTAGGACTAGGCAAACAGGTTAAGTCTTCTACCTATGTAGGCAATGTCGAGACTTGAACTCAAAACTCAATGAACTGAGAATATCGCAAGGTATCTGGTTTGGCGTTCTTAGAGACCTGCCAATCCACTGTTTTTAATCGGCCCGAAAAATGAGAGTCAAAGTTGATAACGATAGAATTTTAATTCAAATTTCAGAGTCGGAACAAATGTTGCGAAGCCAATTTATCTTTCTAAATTGAGATAATGACAAGAATCTCAACCCGCTGTTTTCATTCCATGTACACGTACAAACCTATATTGTTTTAGTTGACAGTTTACCATCGTAGGCAATGAACTGGTCTTATCGTAACGTATAACTAAATTGTCTTTAACACAACGGAGCGCTGTCTATGTGATAGATTGAAATAACAGCCAAATCTGCTTCATACTACACCAGACTGCCTTGAATAAGACAAAAGTATAGTTTATAAAGTAATCCTATGAGATGCTACAGTTGAATTACCTTAAAAATCGGTTTACAGAGAGAGAAACGATACAATATGGCCGAATGATAAAGAAATTCGCTTTGCAGTTACACAGCTCTGGATTCGGTCACCTCGCATGGCATCGTGAACAAGTATCAGTTTCTATAGCCTCGAATAGACTCATAACTTGTGAGTGAAACCAAGCACACTGTATGTACATAGAAGCTCGCTGGACAGACTACACATGTAATTAAAATGACACAGCCTTGTCAGATTGACTCTACCCGAGAATTATGCTAGAGGTACTTGTGTCTATGTGAAGGGGCGCGGCTTAGTGGTTAGGGTATTCGACTCACGATCGTAAGGTCCTGAGTTCAATACCCGGTGATGCGTTGTGTCTTTGAGCAAGACACTTTATTTCACGTTGATGCAGTCCACGAAGCTGACAAAGATGAGTAGTATCTGCATTTCAAAGGGCCAACCTTGTTACATTCTGTGTCACTTTGAATCTCCCCGCTGAGCCACTTGCATCTGAATTTCACGAGCAGTTTGTTCTGTTGATCGGATAAACTGGAACTCTCATCGTCATAACCGACGGAGTGACACTTGCGTCTGTAGAATACGGTGGAACTTAAACGTTAATTCAGAAACAGGAAATTTAGTCAATAGAACAACTTACTCTTTATCGTTGATCAATATATGCATGTGCATAGAGATTGAGAGAGGGAGAGAGACGCACATAAATTTATGTATATATATATATATATATATATATATATATATATATATATATATATATATATATATATATATATATATCAATTTATTGTATCCCTCCATTATTTATGGGTGGGTTGTAAGGGTAAAGTCCTCATGTACTCTTCCAGTGGATTCAGTGAAAACTAATCTCATTGGATCTTCCTTCTGAATTCTCAAGTGTCCCCAATAACTGTGACTATAGATATTATCCTGCAATCTCTTGCCAGTTGACTCATCTCGAAGAATCCGTCCTGCGATTTTTTCCTGTGGCATTCTAGCCACACGTCCGTGTACCAGAGGTGCGATCCCTTAAAGCAGAGAAGTAGCAGCTTGACCTGGAGAGATTCCTTGAACTCCGAGCTACGCACGGAGTAACGTTACTCCGTGGATCCTTCTGAGGAACCTCATTTCAGCTCTTGTATTCGCGATCGTACTCTTTCGATCACTGCCCAATATTTATAACCAAAGGTGAGAATGGGTATGAAACTCAATCTAAAGATACTGAAGCAAAACTCTTTTGCAAAAGAACGGGTGATAGAGATATGATCATCGAATATTGTGGTCAGTAGCAAAATAAGAAAGCGTGGACCGAAGGAATAAGCAACGCCAGACAAAACAACAGTAGTCTACTGGGGAGATACATAAAGATTGGGTTATATAATGTAACTGTAAGCGAGGTATACATAGCATCCTGTTAATACTTAAAAAAATCTGAAGCTTAATTTTCGACTTCTTCCTCAAGAATAGGTAGTGCAGAGGTAGAAGTCGCCTATAAGAACGATCTTCATCGACCGAGTTTGGAAACAGAAATATCAGACAAGCAACAACAGGTGTAAATAATGTATTAATGTGAAAACCTGCCTATATGAATTAAATGATGTAATCAGGCTTTATCTTTATAGCTGTTTCGGATAGTTGATGACTATTCCCTACAACCATTTACATAATGCGATTAAGTCCAGTATTGACTTAACATTTTAGGTGTAACAACTAACACGAATTTTGATAAACCTGTGCAGTTATTATAAGAATCCAGCTATCACTAGAAATATACATTGGCTATAAGATTAAGAATGAGAAAAGTAGCTAGGTAGGCAAGACCAAAGGAAACCTGACCGCTATAAAAATTAAGAGTGAGAAAGATGGGTCAGATCGGCTGATTCCAAAGAAACACATAAATTATGTCAGAGCCAAAATGTGTATGAAGAGAATAAAAAAGACGCTATCAGAGTAAAACAGTAAAATTGTAATAAGTATAGTATGGATTTATAGTAATTAGAAAAAGTCCTGTAATAGCGATAGCGACATGAGGTAATTAGATCAGAGAGGCGGTCTTCATTCTTACGCAATATTCCGAAGGATTCATGGCAAGATAATAATTACACGGTAGTTGACATCCTCCGTGTACGGTTTTCCAGTCCTTGTTATTTACCAAGAAGTGTCTTAAGGAATAGCCTCGGCTTTAAGGTGATAGATATAATTGACCAGTGAAGTAAATCGTTCACCGTTAATGCTTGAGAATTAATGATTGATCTAATCTGTGCTACGTGTTACACCTACAATATTAAACCGATAGTGAACTTCATCTTATAATATCCAAGGTTGTAACAATCAGTCATCAACAGCTACAAAAATAAAACTTCATTACATGTAATTTTGACATGCAAACAACCTCGTTAATTACTTATTTTTATAGAGTATTTATAATCTTTATATGTTCATGCATAACCAAATCAATGTTGTTGAAATCTCGTGTCATCTAAGATTTCTAGTGTACTCTAGTAGAATCCATGGTAGAGTGTCATTAATACTTCAAACTCCAACTGAATAAATCAGCTTGACTTGCAAAAATCGTATAGCGAATAACAGTCTTATTTGAAATATTCATCCACCCAACCAGTGTACAATACGCATACTTTCAGTGTTACTAAAATGTATATATAGAAGAATATATATAAATATGTATACAGATATAAGTGCGTGTGCGTGCGTGTGTGTGTGCGTGTGTGTGTGTGTGTGTGTGTGTGTGTGTGTGTGTGTGTGTGTGTGTGTGTGTGTG
>NC_068987.1:26316120-26317144 GCF_001194135.2 Octopus bimaculoides | reverse complement strand
ATATATATATATATATATATACACTCTGCTATACAGTAGTAATATTATACGTACTTCCAGGTTTACGTTGGAGCTTCTCTTGTGTGTGAATAGATAATTGAAGAAATTTGGAATCACCAATGTGTACGGATGGACATTTATTTTCCATCACTACAATTGTTTCTATGCAACATAGTTCTCCAAGCGTGCAGATACTTGATTACGCAACCGTTTCCTTACATTATGAGATATAGGTACGTATGTTAGATCTCATATGCTGGTTAGTCGCAAAATAAGAAAGCACAGGGTGAAAGAATAAACAGCACCGCTCCAAATAATATTAACGCTGATCGTTAGCATGTATATGAATGTATATGTGAACCAACACGTATCTGTACGTATAGGCCGAATCTTAAAGGTCAGCTAAGGACAATCGCATGGGTAACCAGTCCTGAGGAAAAATCAACAGTACAAAGAAATCAAATGCCAATCCCTTTAAAACAACAACCTCTTTAAAATCACCATCCCACTATATATACGCATTCAAAACAGTTTGCCAACGATCCTTCAGCAACAACTTTTGATAAATTCAGTGGCTACTATTAACTCCAGCTACGACAAACAGATATATATATATATATGTATGTGTATGTGCGCGCGCGTGTGTGTGTACGTGTGTGTGTGTGTGTTACTAATATTGACCTTCTGCAAAATCCTAAATTTTATTTAATTTGCTTTGCAGCTGTTTTATCGAAGGCGTATCTTGTCGTGAAATGCTCGAAATACGGATTAGAAAAAACAGTCGACAACTGATGAAGGGTCGTTCTTTATGTTGCGTGTTTTGTTTTCCATTTGTTTCCTTCGTTGTTTGCAAAAAAAGTTCATATTCCATGTATTCGTATTTCGTATTCCATATTTTCGTATTTTTTGTTGTTTACGTTCTGTGACGTCGTGTGCCCACATATGCATATGTATATACGTATATATGTAAGTATGTACATATACGTATGTATACATGCATATATATATATGTATTATATCATTT
>NC_068987.1:26311320-26316110 GCF_001194135.2 Octopus bimaculoides | reverse complement strand
CATGCATATATATATATATATTATATCATTTATATATATATATATGTATATATACATGTGTGTGAGCATGCACGTGTGTGTGTGTGTGTGTGTATGTATATATGTATATTTATTAGTATTTCTAGATATATGTGTGTATGCGCATGTTGGGTTACTCTTTATCGAATATACTTTTAATCAGAATTATTTTGATCTTGTCCAATCTCTTTCTATTTTCTTAGCGACTTATCTATAATTCCATGACCCAATATTAATTTTTTTTTCTAAGTTGGTTTAGTATCACACAAGGAAGTTTTAGCTGTTATTTCCCATAGGTAGAGTGGGTAGCCATCTAAATGCTTCTTCATAAACTAGTGGTAAGTCATAAACTGTATGCTTATTATTAGCTTAAACGTCTCTGCAGTGGAAATGTAAACAGTTACAACCTAGTTAAGCTTATCGCTTTAGTGAAACGTATAACTTGGACAGACGGGGAGTGTTCTAAGTTTCTGATCTTTGTGGTTACAAAATATATACGTACTAATTTCAAAAGCTGGTGGAATTGCTTTAGTGATAGCTTCATCAGTGTATCGTTCAACTATTGTCAGAAATTAAGATAAAAATAGATTTTACTTCTCCCGTGTGGTGATAAAGGTTTTTTGCAACGGTGCTAGGCCACAAATATTTAAGCAAGGGAAACAGTTTGTTTCATTGGCCCAGTACTAGATAAGCACTTGTTTCAATCGACCCCAGAATGATAATAAGTGACGCCGATCTCAGAGTGATTTGAATTTACGCATTAAAAGAACGTAAGTAAATATCACATTTTATATTGTCAAGGCTCTACAGATTCTAACCCATCACCTATATAATTATCCCACTACTTTGTATTGAAGTAGGTGTAGTCTAGTAACTGAAACAAATATTTGACTGAAACTTATTTCATGGAATCCTAAAGGATTCGCAGATGTTTTAGCACAGAACCATTAATTATCACGAAGTATTTCCTTTGGCACTCTACTAATTTTGCCTATTCTTTTCCCATTAATTATTCTTTTTTAACGTGAAGTGATGCATGGTTGCGTGTTTAAGAGGTTTAACTCGCAGCTGCATGGCTTTAGGTCCCGTTCTCCTTCTTGACATTTCGTAAAATTTTCTTCTACTGTAGTCTCTGGTTGACTCAATCATTTTAAGAGAAATTCCATAGGAGGAAATTATATGGAAGCTCGTCAGATAGTACGCTTAATCCATCAACCGGTTTAACACCATCACCTATACCTCAAGGTCCACTTTGTTGCAAGCATTCAAGACAAGTTTCAATCTGAGGATAATTTTCTCCCTGCCCCTCATCAATCTAATTAAAAGAAAGCAGCCATTAAAAGAAAGACAACGGAATTGCAGAAACTGTAGAATGCCTGGTCCAGTTCTATTAGCGTTAAGTTCAGAACTTGTCTTTTTTTTTTACCCTCACAATTATTTCATCAAGAGAAACGTAGCAGTTATCAATTCCATCTACAATATCCTCAACTTCAAATACATAGATGCTTATCATCTCATGAGATCAAAATCATAACCATATCTATGTTTTTTTTTTATTTTGTTTACTTCAGTCACTAGACGGTGGCCATGCTGGGGCACCGCATTGGAGGACTTTTAGTCGAATGAATCGACCACAGTATATATATATTTTTTTAAAGCCCGGTACTTATTCTATTGGTCTATTTTACTGAACCGCTAGATTATGAGAACGTAAAGACACCAAGACACCAACACCGAATGTCAGCCGTGGCGACAAACACAGACACAAAGATAAACCCACACACATACATATATATATATATATATGTATATATATATATGTATATAATATATATATACATATACCAACTCCACTTGTGGAGGCGCAATGGCCCAGTGGTTAGGGCAGCGGACTCGCGGTCATAGTATTGCGGTTTCGATTCCCAGACCGGGAGTTGTGAGTGTTTATTGAGCGAAAACACCTAAAGTTCCACGAGGCTCCGGCAGGGGACGGTGGCGAACCCTGCTGTACTTTTTCACCACAACTTTCTCTCACTCTTTCTTCCTGCTTCTGTTGTGCCTGTAATTCAAAGGGTCAACCTTGTCACACTGTGTCACGCTGAATATCACCGAGAACTACGTTAAGGGTACACGTGTCTGTGGAGTGCTCAGCCACTTGCACCTTAATTTCACGAGCTGGCTGTTCCGTTGATCGGATCAACTGGAACCCTCGCCGTCGTAAGCGACGGAGTGCCAACAACAACGAACTCCACTCACAAAGCTCTGGTCAGCCTGAGGCTATAGTTGAAGACACTTGCCCAATGTGCGACGCTGTGAGACTGAGCCCGGAACCATGTGGTTGGGAAGCAAACTTCTTACCAGACAGTCACGTCTGCGCCTGCCTATAACTTAGACATTAAATATTCACATTTGAAGCTGGTTGCACATTAGCTACACATCAACAAAAGGTGTCTTACGTTTAGTTAATGTTTCAGGAAATTTTTAAAGCAAGGCCTGCAAAGATAATCAGGCGATCGTGGATATATCCGAGTCAGAAGTACTTAAATGCGTGTACACAGGCATCAAATTATTGATAATTCTGAATCCTCCTTCACACTCGTTATATTCACGAGAACATATATAAACATATAGTAGCGTCGTTGAGTTACTTGTAAAAACCAAACAGTGCAAAACTTTTGACCAAAAATGAAGACACGTAGATTGATGTAGTTTTACATACACCAAGTACAATATCAGATGGTTACCGATGATTAGATAATAATAGTCTAGCATAATGATAAACCAACGAAGGACGAGAGATATCTACAGTGTCTCTCTCTCTCTCTCTCTCTCTCTCTCTCTATCTCTCTCTCTCTCTATCTATCTATCTATCTCTATCTCTCTCCCTATCTCTCTCTCTTTCTCTCTCTCTCTCTTTCTCTCTCTCTCTCTCTCTCAGGTAGCAATTAATCATCCTCCCCCGTCTTAATAAAACAGATAAATAGGTAATAGATAAATAGATACACAAAGAGAGAGAGAGATAAACAAACAGACAGAAAAATAGATAGATAGATCGATAGATAGACAGATAGGTAGAGAGATAGATAGATAGACAGACAGACAGACAGACAGATAGATGAACAGACTGATAGATAGATGGATAGATATACATGCATAAATTTACTCACATATCCATCTATATATATATTTGATAGATATAATCACGTTTACAGTGGGTGTGCCTGTATATATATATATGTATATATGTGTGTGTATGCGCGTGTGTGTGTATGTGAATGTGTATGTGTGTGGGCAAGGATAACACACTAACAACAAACGTAAGAATATATGACCCATTCTACTCCAAATCCTCTCCCACCAACTAAAAGTTCTTCTAGGTTTAACTTTTTCTTCTGACAAAACATTACTTCTAACATAACTAAGCATTCTTAGGCTTAACTAATAGAAATTTCTTGATCATTGACCGTTATATGAAATTACTTAATAGAAATGATTTAAAATTACGTTATAGCTGTGCATCAAATAAAAAAGTATAAAAACAAACAGTATTACAGTATTCCTACCTCACAAAACAATAGTTAATTGATTTTGCAGAAACAAAGATAAACGCCTTCTGAAAACAGTTCTGGAGCACTGGGGTAATTATTCTGGAAACCAATTTCATATTGCATGAAAAGAAACTGAGTTGCCGTGAGAATATATTCAGACGGAATTATGGAAGTTAAATTCAAATACCACTATTTCTAATCACGCTATATTTTTTTTATCGGAATAATTGATAGAAAAATAAGGTAACTATCAAACTATATTTGTAAATTGAAAAACAGCAGAATAAAATTTGACATTCAGTGGAAAACTTTTGAAAAATGCTAGCTTTACATAAACTTGCAGTTTATCCAAAACGGAAAAACTTCATTTTGGAAATTCTCATATAACAAAAGTTAAAAACACTATATAAATGTCAGAACTGAGATTTTCTATCACTGCGCATATTTCTGAAAATTCTGTCTAGGAAATTTCAAAAACACAAGACAACCTGATGAAAGCAAATTCGCCATACATGTATTACTCGCACGCTCTCTCTTCCACACACACGTGCGTGTTTATGCATATATATATATATATATATATATATATATATATATATATATATATATATTATGTGGTAAGAGAAATATCTGAGTTGGCAATGGCATATATTTGAACAAAGAAAAGAGTGAATTGTCACCGGATCACTGGGTGACTGTTTCATCTATGCAAATTGCCAAGGCCAAATGTACATCTCACAGTGTTTCCTTCTGCTGGCTATGAGGTTGATAAACTAACACGTTTATGACGCCTGTTAGGCAAATATATGTACCTACAGCTTTCCTCCTATTCCTTAAATAATCAGACTTCTTTCCTGTAACTGGAAGGAACTTTTGATATTTGACATTAACTCCCTTTCTTCTTTGGGATCAGGCCTCAATTGCCGCTAAGCGATTTTCTACGATCTTTAAAACCGGAAATAGTTTCAATAAATCAAGAATTTGTTTCGTGCAGCATTTATATACACTTTATTTTTCAAATACATAATACCGACCATTTTGAGCTACTTCTTTTAGCTCATTATATATAGATAGATAGATAGATAGATAGATAGATAGATAGATAGATAGATAGATAGACAGATAGACAGATAGACAAACAGATAGATATTATATATAAATATATATATATATATACATATATGTATGTATGTATCTCTCTCTCTCTCTCTCTCTCTCTCTCTA
>NC_068987.1:26308384-26309726 GCF_001194135.2 Octopus bimaculoides | reverse complement strand
ATAGATAGATAGATAGATAGATAGACAGATAGACAGATAGACAAACAGATAGATATTATATATAAATATATATATATATATATATATATGTATATATCATATATATATCATATATATATATATGTATGTATGTGTATATATTCATCAGCGCCTCGTTCCGCTAGAGATAAAATAGAACAACTATTGTGCTGACGGCGCCTACTGTACAGAAACGTCCATACACAGCAGTCCTCTTGTCTCCAGACAAGGCATGTCAAATTGGGCGACCACATCTAAGCACCCTCACCACACACCATTATCTGCACACCCACACACAATCATCCGCGCACCCACACACCATCATCCACACATGCACACATTACAGACGCACACACTTACAAACGCACACATCCGCACGTCAAAGCCACTAGCCCCTATTCACACCCACACACACATTCTCACATACACGCACGCACACCTCCGTTTTGGGATCACCAATACTTTATTATTTCCTCTTCTTTCTACCTCTCCAGTCAAACCTTTTTTTCCCAACCAGCCGCCATGCCTAATCGTTAGATCCACAAGATTTTTTTTTCTCTCTATTTTCTCTTATTCCTTTCTGTTGAAGAGCGTAGGCTCGAAACATGAAATACTTTCTCACTCTCCCGAGCGTCAAACAAATATACCTGTTTGTTTTTCATACACCTGTCTTCCTTCGTCTTTTGCTTTTCTGTAAATTTCAACTAAATAGAGATATTAATATTTCTAAGTCTCTCTAAAGGAGACTACGGCAGCGGTACTGGAAATTAATAGTTATCGCCAAGCCAACATGGCAGTCCCAAAATTAGGACGAATACTGCCGTGGATTAGCTCCAAGAGGCCATCGCCTCTAGCTAACTATGTGACACACGAACCTGTGTCCTTTATAACCTTCGAACAGGGAAGGTCAGCAGCTTCCACTTGCTGGTTTGGCATCTGCAGACTAGACTAGTTTCAGGGTATTGCCCTTTGTTAATGCAGAGCAGCCGAAACCCAGCAGGCGTCGCTACTGACTATCTGTAGGAAGGTTATTTATCTAATATCAGTGGAATACATTCACTGGTTTTCAGAAATAGAGATATTAATATTTCTAAGTCTCTCTAAAGGAGACTACAGCAGCGGTACTGGAAATTAATAGTTATCGTCAAGCCAACATGGCAGTCCCAAAATTAGGACTGCTGCGTTTCGGCTGCTCTGCATAGCTAGCTAGAGGCGATGGCCTCTTGGAGCTAATCCACGGCAGCATTCGTCCTAATTTTGGGACTGCCATGTTGGCTTGGCGATAACTATTAATTATATACATATATATATATATATATATATA
>NC_068987.1:26302594-26308051 GCF_001194135.2 Octopus bimaculoides | reverse complement strand
TATATATATGTGTGTGTGTGTGTGTGTGTGTGTGTGTGTGTGTGTGTGTGTGTGTGTTCCCATGTATATAGGAGAAATAATAAGAAAGAGTTGTGTGTATGTGTGTGTAATACTATTTGCTTTTGCGGTTATAATTCGAACTTTTGTGTTTAATAATAATGAGGTGCATTTTGGAATAAATCGATTGAATATCTAGATGTCTTAGAGAAATATTATTACCACCACTAAGCTTATTGTTTTTCTTCCTCATTGGAATTTTGCTTGGGATATACATTGATCCTTCACTTTTCTAGAGATAACTAAAAGAGCTGGTCGCAGTGTCTTGTCAATGTAAAAGAAATAATTAAGCTGGCTGTTGGCCAATTATATTTCCATATAGATTGATGTCAAACAGCAGACGATCAAGTGAGCAGTAATAGGCTTTGAGAATTCAACGAGACATATTTTAGAGAATGAAATCTGAGAAATTTCTCTTAATTTCCAAACACGATGAGTAGATTCTGGCTTGAAATCGCGGAATCTTAACCTGTATAACCTCACTAGCATTTCTGTGCCATGTTTGGTCTAGTGCCAGACACATGTTTCCTTCTGTTGTTCAGGGTTATTCGCATGATCATTCATCTTTCCAGGCTGCTTAGAAAATGAGATTCACTCTCACAAAAGAAAAAAATATATAAAGGAATATAGGTAAAGACATAAGAAATCTGTTAGTGAAGTAGATATCTGAAGTTTATAAAAGAGGATATAATGGTTGAACAATAGAGTTCTTTTTTTTTATTGTTCTGCTTTATTTCTGATTAATTATTTTTTTTGTTTATTTCTTCGTTTTGTTTTTGTGTTTGATTCTATTTTGTTCCTATCCCGTGACCAAAATCCTTGCTCAGAATAAAGCTGCCAAGCATTTTGATGAATCACGTTATTTTCAATTAATCAATCTTCTTTAGTATTTGAAAAATGGTCAGTAAAATAAATTCTGAAAGCGCCTAGTGAAGAATAACAAAAAAACGATAGATTTACTATGAAATCAAATTGAAAGAAACTACAACAAGCTTGCAAGAGATAACAAAATACAAACTATTAAAAAAAAATAAAGTGCATCATTGATTTTTGTTTTTTATTATTTTTTCTTTCTTGCAATTTTAGCTTTTGTACAGAAAATTATCAAAAATATTATAAAAAGTTGGCTTATGGAATGTTTTCTTTCGGTTAGAACTGATACCCGATAAGAGTACAGTGAATTAGCCATCTTTGTTAAAATTCTGCAGAAAATGATTAGATACAGAGTAAAGATTAGTGATTAGTCTTGAGACGTCTCCTGTAAATGATGCAAAGTTTTCTACTTCACTTGTACAATGACAACAATAGAATAGCTTCTGGCATAGCTCTGTGGTTAAGATGTTCGCTTCGCAACTACGTGAGTTTGTGTCCAATTCCGAGAAGGGACATCTTGGGAATGTGTCTTTTACCATAACTTTGGGTCTACCAAAGCTATATTAATGTAATTTTTTAAACGGAAATTATGCGTAAGTTCACTGGAGAACCTGTTCCCGTTTGGGAGCAGTAAGGCTTAATCAGTCACACGATTTAATACCACCACCTCGTCCTTGGGTAGCTTTAGCGGGTTATTATCTGTTGCAAGCATTCGATCCAGGTTTTTGCTCTGAAGATGACACATTTTATTACTTCTACCAATCTCGGAGGCTCTTATAAGGATCGCGAGTACTGATCTCCTTTGACTAAGCTATAAACTGGAATTGTTTTCAGAAGTTACAGTTTTTGTAACATTACTTTCAGAATCTCCAATGACTATATTACAGAGCTCCCACCACCACTACCATCACCAAAACAAAAAGCAAGATACTGTACCAAGAAATCAACAGATCGTTTCCTGTCCCTGACAATGACATTTGATTTTTAACAGTCCGATAATATTTTGATTTTGTAATTTTTAAACGTTTAATGTACTAAGGATGATTTATAAACAGAATCGCTAAAGTGATTGACAATATATTTTGTAATAGTGAGTTACAACAAGATAGCGAGCTGGCAGAAGCATTAGCCCGCCGTGAAAAATGCTTAGCGGTATTTCGTCCGTCTTTACGTTTTGAATTCAAATTCCACCGAGGTCGACTTTACCTTTCACCTTTTGTAGATCGATAAAATATGTGCCTGTTAATCACTAGAGTCGTTCTAATCGATTTATCCCCTTTCCTGGAATTGCTAGTCTTGTGATTAAATTTGCAAGCAGTAATAATTTACATTTCAGTTCAAAACTCCAGATAAATAAACTGCTAGACAAACACTAGGATCGGGTTCATCTTGTATAAACTCTCCGCTGAGCAAAGCTGATCATGCATCGGCACATATATGCTCAAACCTGGGTAAGATATTTTTGAGGAAGACTGGCATTTGCCCAGTCATGCCACGATACTGATATTTAACCAAAGGAAAGGCTGTTGACTTAAGTCAAACTTGGCACCAGTGTCATCGCAGACGGTGCTCTTAGTACGCAAAGATCTAGAACAGTGCATCAACCGTTCTAGATTGATGGGGGTTCTTTTACTGAAAGTAAGACCGGAAAAGTTAACCTTGGTGAGATTTTAACTCAGGGTGCAATGAGTTGGAACAAATAACATGACGCAATCTATTTGACTCTCGAACAAAATTGCCAATTTGCCGCTCCAATCATTTAAATCCCCCGCAAAATTTGTGACCATGAACCAATGCTATCCATCACTGTCAGGACATTGCAAGATGAAGACAGTTCTAGCATTTCGGAGGATGAATGCCAATTCGCAAAATTAGAGTGTATTTCTCTTCCAAACAAAAAAGAATTATTAGGTTTTCCTATACAGTGAAACCTCGCAGTATGAGTTTAATTCGTACCATGACTGAGCTCGTTTTACGATTTACTCGTTTTACAAGTCAATATTCTCTATTGAAATTAGCTAAAATATAATTAATCCGTTCCATCCACACAAAATCTTTTTATAGGTTTTAAAACAGAAAGGTGTAGTCACAAGTAAAATGACAGTTATAAAAAACAGAATGCAAAAGAAATATATAAACTGGTGCTATTAACTGAATTACCTTAAAGGTTGGAAAGATGGGACGATTTGTGCGCGTAGAAGACGATGGAGCGGGAAGGAGAAGAATTGCCGTTTGGAAGGAGAATCTCCTTCCATTAAGACGTCGGGAAGAACAATTTCTGGCCGTTTCTCTCTCACTACGCTTAAATTAGGCTTTTTGGACACACTTTCTTCACCCTTTAACACCCGCTTCGGTCGTATTGACGTGCTATGTCCACTACACTCATACCTTTCTCATGTTTATCAATGATTTCCTCCTTCAATTCTATCGTAATCAGCTCTTCCTTCTTCTCAGCACTGTCCTTTGCACTAAGCCTCTAAGAATTCATGGCTAACACAACTAATTATTACAAATTGATAGTACAAATACACAAAACTAAGCAAAAACATTGGGAAAACACAAAAGCGATGCTGCCGCAGCGAGATAAACATGTGAACTGAGCGAGCAGAGACTGTGCTTGTTGGGAGAGTGTGTGCTAGCTCAGAGCCGACTAGTAGTCGCTTGTATGAAACACGCTCGTACTGCAGTTTTCCGCTCGTGCTTCAATGCAAAACTTTGCACTAGCCTCGGCTCTTAAAGCAAATTATTCGTACAATGGTGCATACGTACTGCGAGGTTCTACTGTATATATTGATCTATTTGTCAACTCAAACTATCATTCACCTCCTAAAATTCTGGTTTCTAACTTCGTTTATCAACAGTTACATCTTAGTGTGTGATTAAGTGTGGTACTACTTAATCACATATTAAGTACCATCACCATCTCTATAACATTGGCCAGTGTAATAAACTGTCTCAGCATTACTCTCATCGTGTCTATCTAGGATATTTGTATTATAGCATGATTAAAGTGCTAAGAATACGTTAGCATAGCAACATAGTCAAACAGTTCACTTTGCAATTACGTGGTGTTACAATCTATCCCCCTGCTCGGCAGTATGTGCGAATCTCTTCTACTCGGGTTGGCCTATACCTTCTGAATGGAATTTAGTAAATGTAAACTGTAGCAAAGCCAGTCCTATAATATGTATGTATGTGTGTATATATGTATGTATGTATGTATGTTTGTATGTTTGTATGTATGCAGGTATGTATATATGTATGTGTCTACGTGTGTATGTCTGTGTGTTTGCATACATGTCTTTGTGTATGTATGTTGCGACCGTCTGTATAGATATGTTTGTGTTCGAGGTTGTATTTATATTTATGCCGGTTTTAAAAATTAATGTATATATTGCGTTTTCTAACGATTCAACAAAGATCGATAACGTAAGTACCAAAATGGAATGACTACTGGTGTTGCTAAAAATGGGCTATAACCCTTGAGGTTGGTGCCCCAACGTTGACGGTCGCAGTCTGGCACTCTGACATATGCACTCCAGACAGAATATTGACAAAAGAGCGAATGACAAAATAGTGCAAGGACAAAAGAGTACCAACAAAAGAGTACCCACAAAAAAATTGATTATGAAAGATAAAAGCAAAATCTATCAGATTAAATTATCATTTTTCTAAGTTAAAGTGACAACACAATCTTTTGTGAAACATAGTTCCAAATACGAAAATGCACACACATTGTTTATTGAGAGTTTTTGTTTTTTCATACCAATTATTGTATGTTTCTCATAATGTATGAGGAGAGGCCGAAAAGTTCCTGGCTTTAAGAGTATCATGAAAGCCCCTGTTGGAGACCCAACCTTTTGAGTTCTTTTACAGGGCTTAGAAAAACTGAAGGACCGCTGCAATAAGTGTGTGAATCTGAGAGGGGAATATGTTGAATAAAATCACAACCAACTGATTCTCCTGTATTTTCTTTCACACTAAGCCTGGAACTTTTCAGCACTCACTCATATAAAGTTGAAACATAAATAATTAAATTACCGAATTTAATATATAGAAAGGATAAATAGCTAAATTATCCTTGTTTATGTATCTGCTATATAGGTTACATATGCTACATCATAAATTGATACTGTGTGCACTGAGATCTTCGTTGACATGCTCTTGATATTAAATGAAGTGTCAACGCTTACAGTGTACAAATTACCAGCTCCAGTTATCTGAAGCTAAGGTAATTTTTGAGTCCATAAACAGATTGACTGCTTGCTTGTCAGGCATTGGTCAACTTAATGTAGATTCCTCTGATGAAATTCCAATAAGATCCGAAAACCGATCAATGTTGTTTACTTTTTTTTCAAACTACAGAGAAATAGCTAAATTAGCCCTGTTTATGGCTCTACTATATACATGTATGTATGTGTGTGTACATTTATATATATATATATTGTGTGGGTGTGTGTGTGTGTATGTGAGTGTGTGTGTGTGTGTGTGTGTGTGTGTGTGTGTGTGTGTGTGTGTGTGTGTGTG
>NC_068987.1:26296150-26302267 GCF_001194135.2 Octopus bimaculoides | reverse complement strand
TATATATATATATATATATATATATATATATATCCAAAGTTTTAAATTTAAAACTTTGGATATATAACCAAGGAGAACGATCCTTAAGGAGTCTACTTTAGACTTTTTTGCGGTGAAATCTCTTGCTATATTGGCAACGAATACATGTTTTTCTATGAACAAATATATATATATATATATATATAAATGTACAAAAAAGATATTCAGTGAACAAAACATATATAGAAAAGCGTATTAGATGTCAAAAGACCATAAGATACATCTGACATTCAGTTGTATTTTTTAAAGATATGTCTCGAATGAAATCTAGGTACCCCTATACCTTATATCGTCTGATCAGAGTGAGAAATACTACTTCACTGCTTTCATATTTAAGATTTTCTTTCTTATTCATTGAGTAAAACGAATGAGTGTGATAAGGTTCTCTATAGATGACCGCTGAAAGAGAGAGATTTCATCGAGTTTTTTGTACTGCTAGGTACTATAACCAACGGGACTCTGAAATGTATTACGTCATTCTGAAATTGCATTATTTGTGCATGATAAACCTTCAAGAACTCTATCATAACCTGACTACAGAATCCAGGATTATAGTGAATTGCTTCACTATATACAAATTACCCGTCGACTAATTCATGTTTTCAAAGTAGTCAAATAGCTCTGTCATTATATCAGCAATGTTATGAAGAATGTCTTCGAAAGCATCAGCAATGTTGAATGAGGGATTAGGGCAACGGACAAAAAGCTTAACGGCATTTCTTCAAACTCTACGCTCTAAGCTGAAATTCTCCCAGTGTCAACTTGCTCTTTAATCCTTCCGAGGTCCATGAAATAAGCACCAGTTGAGTATCGAAATCGACTTATCCCATCTCATGAAATTTTGTACCAAAATTTGAAACCGTTGAATGAGGGGATAACAAAAACTCAGACAAACAGCATCGTACTCTTGAAGTGTATTTGAACGTCATTATGGCAAGATTCCACATGTCTGGTTTGCTGAATTTTTCCCCAAATGCTCTAACTGAAATGATATATGTACAAAGCAATGGTAGCTGATTGAGCGACGACATAGTGTAATTTGTTATGAAAGCTTCTAAGTTACATATGACAGATTACTTTACTCTCAAGTGCTCTTCTATATGTGCATCTGTTTTCTGTAGAAGCAATAGTTATGCAGTGTCTCTCCATTTATCATGATTTGTTAATTCAAAGAAATAATGGTGCAATTTTAAATGTCGCATCAATAAACAGCTTTCATAATTTACTAAAATTTCGAGATTTTCTTCTGTAACAAAAACGGCGACTCAACATCGGAACGGCGACTCAACATTAGAACGGAGACTCACCATCAGAACGGAGACTCAACATTAGAACGGCGATTCAACATCAGAACGGAGACTCAACATCAGAACGGCGACTCAACATCAGAACGGCGACTCAACATCAGAACGTCGACTCAACATCAGAACGGCGTCTCAACGATCCAGAAATGTTAATTTCAGTCAGATTTTGAGGATTCAGTATCAGTTCATCATTCTTTTTCCTAATCCCTGAGTAAATGCAAATGCCTATTTAAGGAACTTAATTACAGTTTCTTGTGATAGAATATCCTGTTATTGTATCAAACGTCTTGGGATTTCTCAATTTATTGCTATACTTTGCTGAATTGTTGATGAATATTGTTTATCTCCGATTCAAGTAGACTAGGTACGTTTGCGATTTCCTCTACACTACTCATGTGTACGCGACTGCTTCATATTTTTCTTATGCTCAACCAAAACTCTATGCCATTTTAAAAACTTTATGAAAGCAACGATCAAGCCATGCACCAATTTAGGCAGTTTCTCTTCATGGTAAGTAAATTTTATTCATACAAAATGTCAAAATTTCGATTGTCCGTAATTCATTAAAATTAGCAAGGATGGTAGACTACCAGAATCAGAATTATTAGAACGTCAGATAAAATGACTTCCGCCTTATTGAGTTCTGAATTCAAATACACCAAGGTCAAATTTACCATTCATAATTAAAGGGTCGAACCTGTTACCATAATTTCAGGCCTTGTGCGTGTATTAGCAGTTATTAAAATTAATGAGAAACTACTGATAATCGTTCAGAATAAGTATCTACGTAGCGAAATACCGGAAACTATAAAAATATAAATCATCGTATGACTGGTGCTCTGATATCATTCGGTCTTTTGTTAGTACTCTTTTTCCCCGGTATCCATATGTCGTATTACTCTTCAGTCCAATGACTGCAACTAGGGAAAAAATAATAAAATCATGCAGAATGCAGTTTTATATTGAATTCTAACACAAACCCGGAATTAACATGTGTGCGTGTGTGTACATAGTTCCGCCATAGCTACACACATACATACATACATGCATACATACATATATACATACATACATACATACATGCACACACACATATGTAAATCTGACTCACATTTTTTATTTGTTATTGGGCAACACATAAATGCGTAAATATTCTAATGGCACCTATTTTGTGTCGGTTTGTTTTGTTTGTTTTTTTGTCTCCCTAAGAATCCGGATGTTACCAAGATAATATTATAGCATATATTATATGCAATTCTAAGCGATTCAGAAGCTTGATGTGACGTGTGTAGAAAGAAAACCATCGATCAAGCGCATTGCCTGAAAAAGCGTTCGTGTTTTAAGTGTTTATGAAAGCGTCGTGTGCGTGTATGTCTTTGATGGGGTTATGAGTCAGCTACAGCCAGGGAGAGATTTATTTTCAGCAAATCATTTAGTGTTAGTGGACCTGACCAAGGATACTTCCAGACAAATCATCCTGCTTGCTACAACAGACTTGAATTAAAGGTGGAGAAATGGCAAAATCAGAAGTAATTAGCAAAGTACATTGTGTTATCAAATTGCATCCTGTTATCTTCTGCGATTATTTTGGTTCCAATAAAGAAAAACAAACCCAAATATTTGTGTGTTAATTTAATCGATTGTTCTTCTCCAAAATGTGAAATGTCATATTAATGATGGGATCTAACATTCAGTTATGTCCATTCTTTTCTAGGGTGACATCTTGCTTTTAATCCATTTGGGGTCAATAGAAGTGGATTCTATAAATGAAGCTGATAAAATGAGATCCTGTAAATGGGATCGATAAAATGAGATCCTATATATGGGATCCACATAAGTAGATCTGCTAAGCGGATCAATAGAATGAAATCCTATAAGTGGGCTTGTATTTAAGTTAAGATTCGATATAACAGCTGCTTCATTGACTTGCGCCGATAGATACAGGTTGTGATATCTGTGACAGACCAGTATCCTATTATGAGAGATGTGTTGATTATTTTGGTTCTACTGAATCTGGAAATAAGCACCAGTTTTGTGTATTCTTATGGCTCATAGGTTATTTTATTGCTCGTGACAAAAACTTGCATTCATTAATTTGCTCAAATTTTTTCCCCAAGAGTCAGCCTTATAAATTCTCTTCCTTGACGCTCTTTTTTCAAATATATCCAGCTCGTCGCTGCTGTCGCTGCTGCACCTGCTGCTTCCGTTGTCGTTGCTGTTGTTGCCGCTGCTGCTGCTGCTGCTGCTGCTATTGTTGTTACTGTTGTTGTTACTGCTGCTGCAGTCTGTGCTTCGTTTCTCGACTGCATCTACTGATGGTGGGAAAACATTGCCAACGGATGTTCAGGCAACCATCACTTGCCTCTATTTGGAACCATATTGATATTTGTTATTTAAAAATTATTAACAATCCGTGACACCATTGAGGTCGTTTTTGTAACACTGCTTTGATGTTATTGGGAGATAAATATAGCTTTGACGAGTAGAATAAACTACAGTTTGGTAGTTTTGCAATACTGGTTCAAATGTTATGAACGTTTGTTTTTTTTTATTTTGAGAGAAAATAAAAGAAACCAGGGATATTAGTGGTGTACTTTATCATTTATAGAAGTTATCTTCGTCATTGTTGCCTGAATTATCACTTTCACCCTCACTAACTTCATCTTTGGACTCTTCATCGTTTTCAATGGCTTTAATATGCTCGTAAAGCTTGTTCAGATGAGAATTAGCTTTGTAATGCAACCTTGGACTGTTTTGCTCTCCAGATTCTGAAATGATGCATACAGTCGCACTAGCACTTGCTCGAAGGTGTAGTTTGTGGTTTACTGTCTTTCCACTTCTCGCTTGACAATGGTTTGTACGAGCTCAATTGGCTACAAATCGGAATGATGCGATGGAGAAAAGATGACCTCATGACCTCTTTCTCGTGCCATGGAACAAATGACTGGAAAGACGTGTAGTGTGTTGTATTCCCTCAGCTTTTCCTATAGTACACACTTCAGGTCTCCAGCATCGAATGGCATCTCTCATTCTTGACATTCCCCCCGCACTTGAGCCTTCTACCACCATCCTTTTTGTGATGATTCAGTGAGACTAAAGTGATATTTCACATTGTCTATCACAATAACAGCGTTATTAATACTTCGGTCATCAAGAACTTTGAAGAGCTTCTCCATCCACTCAGCAAAATATTTGTGGTCGGACATCCCATGATAGTCTTTCGTTTGTTTTTCTCCCACAAAGACATGCAGAGTGTCCTCCATCAAACGAGTCACTTGATTTTTATTTCGAGCTTCTTCTGGAACGGTATTGTCAATAATGGCTGCGATGAAACAGTATCGTTTTCCTTTGTTGCCTTTTCACTCGGCCCTGCTTATCGTTCGGATCATACAAACTGTCATCATGTCGAGCATAATTCTTGTGAATATAGCTTTCATACATGTACACAATTCTTCGATTCTTCGATGAGTTGAAAGAAACTAATCTGACTGCATAGAGATCCCGCTTATTAATGTTCTCGGCTAGGAACTTGTAACACATCATTCCTTTCTTCTTTCTGCGACGGTATCCTTTTCGCTTAAGGAATCTTTGAACATATCGCAGAACTGCTTGATCTTGCTTTGGTTGATCACGATCAATAACAATGAAACCATTTTCGATACAGCAGTCCTAGTGTAAGTCGCCCGACGATCTCTCACAAAATTCTGGGTCACGGAAGTCACAAGATAATGATGAGGAACTACCGAAGCCTTTGGGTTTCGATTTCCAGTCATCTTCTGCTCTGAAATTTCTCTAGTCTCAATAAATTTGGTCCAGATTTCGCTGTAGAGTTTATTACTTTGACCAAGGACATTCGCAGCACGCTTCGTGGCATCCGCATTCTTCATCATTCGCCCAGGTCTCTTATTATTGTGCAACACGAAACGTTCATGACGAAATTTGGCTCCTTCTCCTTGGTAAGGCTCCCAGTTCGATTTTTCTTCACGAAACTCTCCACGGATTCGAGCAACTGATTATCCATAACCCTACGCTTCTTTTTGGGAGTGTAAGAAACAACATTTCCCTGTGTTTTGTTTCTCCTCGGTTCCATAACACGATCTTCAATTTGATCCTTTTCTTCATTTCTTTCATAACTTTTGGTTTAAAGGG
This sequence comes from Octopus bimaculoides, assembly GCF_001194135.2. Lineage (NCBI taxonomy): Eukaryota > Metazoa > Mollusca > Cephalopoda > Octopoda > Octopodidae > Octopus > Octopus bimaculoides. The sequence continues at coordinate 26,296,775 of NC_068987.1, read as the reverse complement.
GAAAAAACTTAATGGTGCAAAAAAGGATCTTAACGAGTTCTATTCAACTATATAATGATTTTAAACTAGCAGTAGAAACTGACTGAGTAAAACACCAAAATAGGCTTCAATGGTGTCGCGGAGTAAATTTTCAATTTTAAATCTCAAAATTCGCTCTTAAAGGACGAATTTTTTCCAGAATAGCTCACTTTACTTGCAGCAAGCTGGCTTATGTAGTGAACAGTTCAGCAAAATTTGTAATGCCACCTGGTGTCCTAACGGTTCTGCAAGCTCGCCGTCTAAATAATAATAATAATAATAATAATAATAATAATAATGATAACACCAGAAATTACCAAAAACACATAATGAAAAGAAATATAACAAGTAACTGTAGAATATGTGGAGATCGACAAGAAACAATAAATCATATTATCTCTGGCTGCCCAGTCCTGGCTAAGAAGGAATATATTCACAGACACGACAGAGCTGGGACCTATATACACTGGAAGCTATGCCAACATTATGGAATAGCAACAGAAAAAAGATGGTATAAACACACGCCAGAAAAGGTCACAGAAAACGAGAAAGCAACCATACTCTGGGATATGCCAATACACACAGATAGAGAAATTAAGGCAAATAG
>NC_068987.1:26292542-26295326 GCF_001194135.2 Octopus bimaculoides | reverse complement strand
AAAACACGTTATAAAAATAAAACTACTGAATAATAATAATAATAATAATAATTATAATTATAATAATAATAATAATTATAATAATAATAATTATTATAATAATAATAATAATAATAATAATAATAATAATAATAATAATAATAATAATAAAGGTTTCAAATTTTGGCACTAGTCCAGAAATTTTAGAAGTTGACTAATCGATTACATTGACCCCAGAACTTTAAGAGTACTTTAATTTTATTTTAACGATCTTGATCGGAGAGATAAAATGCAAAATAGGCTTCGACAGGATTTGAATTCAAAACGTGAAGTGACAGCACAAATGCTGCAAGTCATTTTTTTCCGACGCTCTCGCGATTCCTGGTGATTATTTCTAGTATAAACATAAGGTTTTAAATTTTTGTGTAGAGGGTTAGTCGATACCATCGAATCTAATTCTTAATTGGTTCTTTATTTTATCTACTCCAGGGAAACGAAATGTAAATTTCAGCTCGGCGGTATTTGAACTCAAAAGTAAAAAGCCGTAACTAAATAATCACAAGGTATTTTATCCAACAATCAAACCAGTCTAGCAAAAGCGACTGGCGCCATATTGGTTTCAGATTTTAGCACAAAGCCAGTGATTTAAGGTGGGAGTAAGTTGATTACATCGACCTCAGTCTTCAACTGGTACTTATTTTATCGACTGCGAGAGGATGAAAAACAAAGTCGACCTCCGTAAAATTTGAACTTATAATGGGACGCTGGAGAAAAGGCCGCTAAACAGTTTGTCCATCGAGTTAACGGTTCTACCAGCTCGCTGCCTTTGTTCAGTGTCATATTAATCGACCATTTGAACGTGGGATATGTAAATAAATCTTATTCTTTAATATATTTATAAATATAATTGATGTGGAGGCGCAATGGCCCAGTGGTTAGGGAAGCGGACTCGCGTTCGTAGGATTGCGGTTTCGATTCCCAGACCGGGCATTGTGAGTGTTTATTGAGCGAAAACACCTAAAGCTCCACGAAGATCCGGCAGGGGATGGTGGCGAACCCTGCTGTACTCTTTCATCACAACTTTCTCTCACTCTTACTTCCTGTTTCTGTTGTGCCTGTAATTCAAAGGGTCAGCCTTGTCAAACTCTGTCACGCTGAATAGCCCCGAGAACTACGTTCAGAGTACACGTGTCTGTGAAGTGCTCAGCCACTTGCACGTTAATTTCACGAGCAGGCTGTTCCGTTGATTGGATCAACTGGAACCCTCGACGTCGTAAGCGACGGATTGCCAACAACAACATATAATTGATAACTGTGTAACAGTTGAGACTCTACTTGCTTCAACTTTACTCTGCCATATATGAATACCTATTTCCATAAGATTTGATTGGAAATAGTCTATATTGCTTGTTGTTACTTACTTATATAAATAGCAGTAATTAACTAATTAACAGTGAAGAAATAGACCATTTCTATACAAATAGTAACAGATATTGGCTGCAGCGCTGATAAACAAGTTTTGTTATGAGATTTGATATTGTTTTGTTTTGTTTTGAGTTTGTTTTTGATTTATTTTATTCTGCGGTTTCATTCAACAAACAAAAAATATTATTGCGAGAATTTTATTTTCGTCAACTTTCATTGTATTAGTTCGTGTATTTATTGAAGCACTTATAATTGTCAGTGATTGAGATATTGTGTTGAGGCGTGTGAATGTAGAGGAGTGTGAATGTAGAGGAGTGTGAATGTAGAGGAGTGTGAATGTAGAGGAGTGTGAATGTATGTGTGTTCGTGTGCGCGTGTAATTTTTACTATGAGAAATTGTCAGTGAACTAGAAATTGTAGCTTAGTAGCATTCATCAAGCAGTTGGTGGCTACTAAGCTAAAACATCGAAGTAACTGTATGTATGTACATACATACATACATACGAGACAATTTTTGAAACCTCTATGCCTTAATAAAGAATATTAGCGATATTGTTGTTTTGGGCAGACACACTACATGAAAGTAAGCATTTACCAAATGTACAGAAATTCCTAGCGCAGCATTGTAAGAAGCAACTCAGTTGTGTTCGCTTGATAAAGAAATTTCGAGTTGGCTGCGATTTCAAGATTTACTTATCGGCTTAATCGCAATGTATTTCTTTTCCCTCCGTAACGGTGAATATTGTCACTAATTAAAATGAAAATAAAACGATAAGCGAAACTTAGAAACCCAGTTAACGGAAAACCATTGACGGTGTGGCCTTTTTATTTATAGTCAACAAGCACAATACGTTTTACAATCCCAAAATTTGAGATCATCACCTTCCCTGCTTTGAAACAGGTGAGGAGTGGGGTGTTTCCACTGCATGGATTGTCACTATGCCTATGGCTCAAAGGAATGAAAACAATACGCATCTTGGCTTCAGAAACGTTCAAGGAAACTAGCTAGAACTGCCTCAAACAATGTCAGATTTTCTTATGATGTGATCACCCTACTGCGCTTCTGATTTGGTATCAGAAACTTTCGTTGTGCCAAGTTCATTATTCTGAATATTCTTAACTCTCACAGATTATAGTAAAAGCATTGGCTATTTGATTTAAAGTCAATCACCTTTCATTTATCACCATGTAGTGAGCACGATGAACGTTTTCTTCGGAGGTGGCAGTTTCAGGACGTCTAGACTTTTGAGTCATCTTCAAGACTGCCTGTTCCTCTCCTAAATTCAGCTGCCCAATTTTGCATTTGATAAAGCTGGTGCGTTATCTAATGTCACCATGAATGGCCTTGGGAGTTTAATTCCATATATATATATATATATA
>NC_068987.1:26290538-26291146 GCF_001194135.2 Octopus bimaculoides | reverse complement strand
ATATATATATATATATATATAAATATATATATATATATACGCACAAATATTTATACGCCTATATGAATATGTCATTATTCAGTTTTATTTAAAGATTTCTTGCCAGCAGAGAAAGAGCTGCTTTCTAACCTAGATCCAAGGCTCGTTCATCGGAATTTCAACATCAACAGGGCATGTATGTATGTATGTATGTATGTATGTATGTATGTATGTATGTATGTGTGTACGTACGTATGTATGTATGTATGTATGTATGTATACAGTGGTTGGACAAAATAATGGAAAGACCTAGCATCATAGCATCATAATCTTGAAATATGATAGAATTTGAATTTAGAACGTAAAGAGGTGAAGTCAATAGTGTAAAGTATTGTGTATGACGCTCAACTGATTTTCCCTATCTAACTATAATTCTTTCTGTTATAGGCACAAGGCCTGAGATTTTGGAGTAGGGGGTAGTAGATTAGATTGGTCCCATGCTCAATTGATGGTTATTTCATCGACCCCAAAAGGATGAAAGGCAAAGCTGACCTCGTGGCCTTTTTGTCAATTATAAAACGCAGTTTAAAAATAAACTGTCTTATATATATATATATATATATATATAT
>NC_068987.1:26288178-26290253 GCF_001194135.2 Octopus bimaculoides | reverse complement strand
ATAATCAAAATAAGCAACAGGATATCAAGTAGTAATGCAGTACGTCCGTTTCAAGCGACTCCGTTTAATTGAACAATAATCATTAAATCAATTTAAATGCAGTGCTATCTTCAGCTGCACAAAATATAGAATTTTTTAACAAGTAGGACATTAATATAATTTTTTCTTTTTTTCGTAAGTATTTTAACAGAGTAAGAAGATGGAAGAAATTCATGTTGTCGCTATTGTAGCAGAGTGGCTAAGAATAGACTACAATTTTCTAGAATCGCATGGAGCATAGTGGGGTCATAAAGTTGTAAGGGTTGTAATTCATTTCTAATTTGTTTACCTCTTTATCATCTATTAAATCTTAGACTAGAAGACTATTTTGAATAAAGAACAAGAGTGAATTGACAGCTCATGGCTAGGTATGGTCATAAATATTATCATAGGTATCCCTTTTCCCCAAGAGAAAGGAAATAAGACATTAGGAAGAGTCAATTTTATAGCAGTAACTGTCTATAACAAAGAGGCAGGGTAGGGGTAGACTTTAAATCATGATGTTAATTACCAGTTAAAAGGGCAAGACACTAAGAAACTTAAGGTGCTAATACAGGGAAAATTTATTAGGGGCACGATGGGGGAACGTTTATAAACAATATTGTTATGTTGTATAAAATAAAATTTAAGAATTCCAAAACGATATCATAACCAAAATAGCTAAGAGGTGTGGATGCATCAATTATTATCATTAAAAAGAAAGATTATGTAGAATCAGTTTAATAGCCATTCTTGTACTTAATTAATTAATTATTAGGTGGTTCTATAAAGACTGCTCAAGGCACAAATGGAATATCTGGAAAGACATACATACTATCTATTAATTTTAAGCCATGAATAAGAAGCGGGATATTGAGATAATGGTAATACATAGACATATTTATACAAAAGTTATAAAAATATAAATACTCGTAAAAAAATGTGCTGATATAAATATGTGTAAAGTATAAAATAGTGCATACAGATACATATACAAAGAGGGTTTTTTTTTAATATATACATGCATACACACACATATGTGCATATATGCATATATATATATATATATATATATATATATATATATACAAATATTTATACGCTTATATGAATATAGTATAAGTATCTTGGATAGATCTAAGTAACTGAAAAATACCAATTTAAGAACAAGAGAAATGATAATTTAAAAGGGATATGAAGTGAATAAGTAAGCATGTCAAAATAAGAAAACAAAATAATAGGAATTTATAGAAGATAGTACGAAATATATATATAACCTACATATAAAGAGACGAGGTCGCGCAATTTGCCCGCATTTACGCATTGAGTGCAGACGTGAAGAGTGTTCTGTGGGATTTTTCTTTTTGAGTCAAGATGACCGAGTGCATTAAGCAAAAATACTGCATCAAATTCTGCCGAAACCTTGGTGATACGCAAGTTCAGACTATTGAGAAGATTCAGAAGGCCTTTAGAGATGATGCTATGAGAAAAGCAATAATAGAGGAATGATACAACCGGTTCAAAGATTGCCGCAACTCAGTGGACAGTGAGCCACGTTGTGGCAGACCATTAACTAGCAGAAACGAGGAAATGGTTACAAAGGTTCGACCAATAGTCTATGGGGACCGTCGTGTGACTATTGAGGAGATGGTTACTAGGGGTGGAATCAGCCATGGGTCAGTTCAGTCAGTTCATTCCGCCCGCGTCGTCCAAGCATTACTCGCCAAGCAAAACACACCACTTATTTCGTCAGGTTTTCTACTACCCAGACTTGGCTTCGTGTGATTCATAGCTATTTCCAAAAGCTCAAAAAATATACAAGGGGCGAAGATTTGAATCAACAGAAGACATTAAGTATAATTTGGTGGCACAGCTCTACAGCATCCCAAAAAGTAATTTCCAGAAATGTTTCCAGCATTGGCAGGAATGCTGGCAGAAGTGTGTAGACTTCCTTTGAAGGAGACTAAATCAAACTGATGAGTTTTTTTAATATTATTCGTTTCTTGGTCAAAGGTCGGATACTTTTTGACTACATCTCGTACATATATATATATATA
>NC_068987.1:26286771-26287947 GCF_001194135.2 Octopus bimaculoides | reverse complement strand
TATATATATATATATATATATATATATATATATATATATATATATATATATCAATAATTACTTGGAATTATTATATGCTAAAACCTAAAACTAGTAGTTAGGATATAGAGAATTTCTCGGGATCTCAAAAGGGTCGTTAAATATAGTGAAGGCTAACATTAGCAGCAGGAAGCTGACTCGTAAGAAACTTGGTACATTCTGATAACACGACTATCAGAGCTCTGCTGGAGTGTAAATATGTATGGACCTGTAGTACATTGTATATATTTTATTGCCTGTAAAGTCATTATCCTCTACGTTCAATATAAAGCTGTATCTCTACTACGGTATACGTATGTATCAATGTACCGACAGCGTAGTTTGTTGCGAGAGAAATCTGAATAGTAGTAAGTTGATGTATAATATAGCGTGTACAGTGGCGAAGTTTAACTTCAACATATATATTACTTTCATACCAATAGTTCTGCATATATTGTGTTGTCTGTAATAAAGGGAATATGATTAATTTTCGTACAATTCATTTCAACAGTTGGAAACTTTTACTTCGGTATACATGGTTCCGTGTTCATGTGTTTAAATGTGGAGTAGAGCACCGGCTCATTTTAGGCTACCGGTTGTCATCTGTAGTTGTGTCTGTTTTTGCGTGTACGTGAGTATATGGGTCTACGTACGTATCTATATGCATATTCATATATGTCAGTGTATGTATATGTATGTCTATATGCACACGTGTACGTAAATATATGAGCTTTGTATATATGTATTTTCATATATGTAAATGTGCGTACGTATATGTATCTATATGTATACATATGTATGTATGTGTATGTGTGTGTATATATATATGTGTGTGTGTATATATATATGTGTATGTATATATATATGTCTGTGTGTATATATATGTGTGTGTATATGGATGGATGGATGGATGGATGGATGTTTATTCTTTTATTCTTTTACTTGTTTTAGTCATTTCACTGCGGGCATGCTGGAGCACCGCCTTTAGTCGAGCAAATCGACCCCAGGACTTATTTTTTGTAAACCTAGTACTTATTCTATCGGTCTCTTAAGCCGAACCACTGGTTTACGGGTACGTAAACACACCAGCATCCGTTGTCAAGTGATGTTGGGGGTACAACACACACACACACACACACAAACATACACACACAAAAA
>NC_068987.1:26286004-26286705 GCF_001194135.2 Octopus bimaculoides | reverse complement strand
TGTGTGTGTGTGTGTGTGTGTGTGTGTATTTTTGTGTGTGTATGTTTGTGTGTGTGTGTGTGTGTGTTGTACCCCCAACATCACTTGACAACGGATGCTGGTGTGTTTACGTACCCGTAAACCAGTGGTTCGGCTTAAGAGACCGATAGAATAAGTACTAGGTTTACAAAAAATAAGTCCTGGGGTCGATTTGCTATATACCACACACCCACTCTTACGCTTTTGTATATATAAGTGTATGTAAATGTATGCGTGTATGTAAATGTATGCGTGTATGTATATGTACGAACACGATAATATTTCTCTAAGTATTACTCTTCTTTTCATGTTCTATTTTCTTTTTCTTCTAAGCAGTTACAACAGCGAAAGCTGATTACGTCATTTTATCCAAACTGGAATGAATATTTTCCACGTTCCTATTTGAATTTTTTTGTATTTCTACAATATTTTTTTGCTTATATTCATGCTCGACACAAAAAATCTCTAGTGACACTTCTTTATCAATGTATTTGAAGACACCAAGATGGATGGGTCGAAACATATGTTGTACCTAATAAAAGTCTAATACGAAATCCATCTCCTACTAGCAATTAATACGATATATATAGAGAGAGATAGATAGATGGATAGATAAATAGATAGATAGATAGATAGATAGATAGATAGATAGATAGATAGATAGATAGATAGATAGATAGATA
>NC_068987.1:26282124-26283508 GCF_001194135.2 Octopus bimaculoides | reverse complement strand
ATGATGGTTTGAAAGCCTGCTACCTGACATTAGTCAATCGAAGATGCACACTCCTGCATCAAAACAATGCTCCAGCACACAGTGCCAACGTGACCAAGCGCGAAAACATGAAGAACCTGCCTACAGTCCAGATATTGCACCATAAGATTGCCATCTCTTCTGATCTGTGGTTGATTCCCTGCACAGACGGAGGTTTAACAATGTGAATGAAGTTGAAATGAGAGCAGAAAGACTTTTTGCCACCAAATCAGCTAAATGGTATAAGCGTGGAATTGAGCTTCTGTTACAACGATGGCAACAAACAATAGAATTTGATGAAATATATTTTGATGAATAAAAGTTTTTCGTATGTAATTCTTTTTTTAACTATTAATTAAAACTTGAAATGCAAAAAGACTTTTGACTCAACCTGGTATGGCATTTATATAATATATCTACGTCTATATATATTAGTTAATAAATTGTATGGTATACACCTGGTAGTTTACGGGTAAAGCAACTTCACTTTCGCAGTGTTCGTTGGGTATTTGATTAATGAGAGACAGAAGATGTTAGATGGGTCGAAACAATTGTAGTGATCAATTAACTTTCCCGTATTTTCTATTTCCTGTCTCCCATTAATCAAATAGATATGTATATCTATATATGTATATATATGGGAGAATGTAGGAAAAAACAACAACAGACGAGGACAGGTGGTGTAAGTAACAAAAGGATGTATTAGTATGACGCTCGGGAATACGGAATGTCTTTGACGTTTCGAGCTACGCTCTTCAACAGAAAGAATACGGAGACAAGGAGAAAAACACGGAGAAAAAAAATTGAATAGTGTTCAGTCAACGGTCAAATACACATACACATACACATGCACACACACATGCACACATGTATATATATGTATACCCCTGTCGGCATGGACAACGGTCGTTAAATTATGATGATGATGATATATACATGTACACATACATATATACGAAGAGTAAGAGTAGCAGGAACACACATACACACAACATTGGCGTCACTCGCAAGTGAGTGCGATTTGATAGCATGTACCCTTCCTTCGCTATATGTAGACCGGACACCTTCGTAGACTTCTCACACCTCCCCTTACAGAACATCGAAAATGCGACAACGGGTGGAAAGAAGCATTGTACGCATTTTCGGAGAACTGGGTCAACGTGAAGTGTATTAACCCTTGCTCTATGGTATCAGGCACCGTGCGGTTCAGGAATCGAACCCACAACCTTATCAATGTGAGCCCAATTCGCTAATATGTATGTTTGTATGTCTCACTCTGCCTCTCTCTCTCTCTCTCTCTATCTATCTATCTCTCTCTCTCTCTCTCTCTCTCTCTCTCTCTCTCTCTCTCTCTCTCTCTCTCTCT
>NC_068987.1:26280393-26280977 GCF_001194135.2 Octopus bimaculoides | reverse complement strand
TTTTACTTGTTTCAGTCATTTGACTGTGGCAATGCTGGAGTACTGCCTTTACTCGAGCAAATCGACCCCAGGACTTATTCTTTGTAAGCCTAGTACTTATTCTATCGGTTTCTTTTGCCGAACCGCTAGTTTACGGGGACGTAAACTCACCACCATCCGTTATCAAGCGATGTTGGGGGGACAAACACAGACACGCAAACATATACACACACATACATATATATATAAATACATATATACGATGGGCTCCTTTCAATTTCCGTCTACCATATCCACTCACAAGGCTTTGGTCGGCCGAGGCTATAGTAGAAGACACTTGTGAATGATGTGGTCTTGTTTGAAATGGCTTAACAGCAGCTAAGTGCGCGCACTCGTTGTCGGCAGAACTTCGTCTTTCACAAAGCACCATCAGTCGACACCTCCATAACCTTGGCTTTGTAAACAGACGCTGTCGAGAAATTCCTTTCGAACTAATCAATGATCTGTCTCAACTTGTACCTAGAGATTTTATTTTCGTAATCCTAATAAGAGAAATAAGTAGCTTCATTCCGACCAGGCTTCAAACCAGGGCAGTTTGAGCAGAA
>NC_068987.1:26279274-26280332 GCF_001194135.2 Octopus bimaculoides | reverse complement strand
TCTTGTTGTGTGCTTGATGGAATTTCGAGGGTAAGTTGCACTTTGAACTTATACTAGATGGTCTTACTGAAAACGCTAAACTTTATGCCCAACAACTGCAGCAAGTATGATGGTTTGAAAGCCTGCTACCTGACATTAGTCAATCGAAGATGCACACTCCTGCATCAAAACAATGCTCCAGCACACAGTGCCAACGTGACCAAGCGCGAAAACATGAAGAACCTGAAGAGCTAAAGTACTGCCTCACCCTGCCTACAGTCCAGATATTACATCATAAGATTGCCATCTCTTCTGATCTGTGGTTGATTCTCTGCACAGACGGAGGTTTAACAGTGTGAATGAAGTTGAAATGAGAGCAGAAAGACTTTTTGCCACCAAATCAGCTAAATGGTATAAGCGTGGAATTGAGCTTCTGTTACAACGATGGCAACAAACAATAGAAGTCAAAATATATATATATGCATTATATATATCGTATGTATATATGTATGCATGTATGTATGTATGTATGTATGTATGTATGTATGTATATGCATACGTATATAGGTATACACACTAAAACACGCACAAGCACTTACACGTAGATGAATACATATTTGTATGTAATATAAGGTATAGAATTTTTTGTTAAATAACTATCTATATCAGTTCTTAATTATTCCCAAGGTAGCTATTGCCGTGGGAATTGTTTCTTTTTTCAATCTCCATTTCTGGTTATCTCACTTTCTAGAAAATTCTCGTTTTGTTAATAATTCTGGTTGTTCTACGTGTGCTACGTCAACATCGGTGGTTTATGTCCTCAATGCTTATAGGTATATTTTTGTTGTATTTGTGCCGTTTGCTCTTTTCTTCTTTGTTTGTATTTTCGTATTATATTACTTTAGATGTTCATTTATATGTCTGATACTTAAAGGGAGAATTTTGGAGAATATATTCTCTTTAATTAACAAATATGTTAGGAAAAATTCATAGTTACTTTTACGTCAAGGTTATTTTCTTGCCAGATAAATGTGAATACAGTGGTAAATTCATTTTGTTTTTTTGTTTTTTTTTTTTTT
>NC_068987.1:26276898-26279264 GCF_001194135.2 Octopus bimaculoides | reverse complement strand
GGGGGGGGGGTATGTGTAGCTCTAAATTGTGTATGTTGTAATAAAATATATCCTCATTTGTCTATTTATACCTTGTCTGTTTTTATTTACAGGCCTTGAGGAGTACATTTCGATTGCTACTTATTTAGATTGCTATCAATTTTTATCATACACTGGTTTATTTGATTCTCACACAAAAAAATGTTCAGCTTTGTTTTGTTTTTTTTTTATAATATTTATGCACTAAGTTGAAAATACGCATTTCTCTTTTAATGTCGGATTGATTGATACGGTACATATTTGTAATATCTGTAATTTTTGTTAGCGGGTACTGTGACTATCTGGTGGTAATTTGACTTATGCTCTGGTAGTGTTTATACGTAGTATATAATTGACCATTAGTGCAAACATTTGCAAAATGTCACTTATTTAAGACAAGAAGCAATACTACTTCACTTATACATTAATATACCTTCAGCATTTTCCTTATTCTCGTTTTATTTCGTTATTTCATCGATATTAATGGATATTTTTTAGCAGTGAAGTAACAATGTTTGCTTTTCTTTGTCTCTAGTGAAATGTTATTTCTTTCATTGAGCCAATCATAACAATTACTACTTCTACTACAGCTATTACTGCTGCTGTTGCTGCTACTACTACAACCAACACCACTACCATTATAAGAACTACTGCACTAGTACTACTACCACTACTACTAATACGATCTTTGTTGTTGTTACTGCTGTTGTAGTTGTTTTTTGTTGTCGTACTGCTGGTGGGGGGGGGTTAACACAGCAGCTTAGATGGAGGTTATGACAAAGTGTCAACTGCCCACAACAAGCGACACTCTTCGTTCAAATTTCGAGAATTTTTCCGAGTATTCGTACGGTCCCAAGCAACATTATTTTCTGTCGATGCCCTATCTTCGCAATTACTCCCATTTTTTCAATCCAGTTCGTAAGCTTCAGAAGTGAATGGCAGAATTGGTAGGGCATCGAACTTACAGTATGTACTGATATTTCTTTACGTCCTCACCTCAAATCCAATTTTTCCTTACTGATAAAATAATTGTTGTTGTTGTTGTTGTTGTTGTTGTTGGCACTCCGTCGCTTACAACGTCGAGGGTTCCTGTTGATCCGATCAACGGAACAGCCTGCTCGTGAAATTAACGTGCAAGTGGCTGAGCACTCCACAGACACGTGTACCCTTAACGTAGTTCTCGTGGATATTCAGCGTGACACAGTGTGACAAGGCTGACCCTTTGAATTACAGGTACAACAGAAACAGGAAGTAAGAGTGAGAGAAAGTTGTGGTGAAAGAGTACAGCAGGGTTCGCCACCATCCCCTGTCAGAGCCTCGTGGAGCTTTTAGGTGTTTTCGCTCAATAAACACTCACAACGCCCGGTCTGGGAATCGAAACCGCGATCCTATGACCGCGAGTCCGCTGCCCTAACCACTGGGCCATTGCGCCTCCACTGATAAAATAATACGTAACAGTCAAATAGCACAATTGGAGTAATCGATTGCAAAGTTATGTTATCTTGTTCGTAGGTTCGAGATAATTATTGTTGTTGATGTTGATGTGACTTTTGCTCTTTTTGCCATTGTTGTTAAGTGGCAGATAGGCAGAATCGTTAGAACGTCGGGAAAAATGCTTTACATTCAGAATTCAATTCCTGCCAAAGCCAGCTTCGGCTTTCATTCTTTCGGTAGTCAATAAAATTAAGTACCAGTCAAATATTGGTTTCATATTTTGGCATAAGGCCATCATGTTAGGGAGGGGGGCTAAGTCGATTACATAGACCCCAGTCTTCAACTGGTACCTATTTTATCAACCCCGAAAGGATGAAAGATAATGTCGACTCTGGCGGATTTTAAACTCAAAACGTAAAGATGAACGAAATGCTGCTAAGCATTTGACCCGATGTGCTAACGGTTCTGCCAGCTTGCTGTCTTATACCAGCCGTGTATTGAGATAGATGATGTCGACTAACTTACATCCCCTCAAAATTAATGGCGTTGTACCTAAATTAGATACCACTATTATTATTATTATTATCACCACCATCATCATTATCAACATTATTATTATTGATATTACAAAACTGCTAGCGTATCTATACACTGTGCCTTTGAATTTGCTAAGAAATTGTGTCAGTAGGTTCCGCATTAAACCTTTTCGTTTCTCTGTACTTTAGCCCTTCAGCATAAAAACCCTGTCTTTGAATGACAGTATTTCGATTGACCACCTATTTCTGATTGATATGTCCTTCAATTTCATTTATTATAATATAATTTAATAATATATACATGCATACAAACATACACACACACACACACACACACATATATATATATATATATATATATATATATATATATATATA
>NC_068987.1:26274749-26276869 GCF_001194135.2 Octopus bimaculoides | reverse complement strand
ATATATATACTTACGCACAGGAATAATTTTGTTATATCTGGCGATGAATTATAGTCTCTCAGTCATATTTTATTTTTATATTGACATACGTTCTCAGACATCTTACTCAGACATCTTACTCAGACATCTTACTCAGACATCTTACTCAGACATCTTACTCAGACATTGGACCTTGCAGACATCTTTCTTGAAGACAAGGCAAGTACAGCATCAAATTATTTTATCGAACTAATGCCAACTATAAATCGATGATCGCAACATTTATGGTAGACTTATTCCATCAAGGTTATCAACTGAAAGACAGGTGACATCAGAGCGTTCTCTCATGGCGATGTACCAAGAAATGTTTGGCAACAGGATCGCAAAACTTTCACACTTAATTAGCTGATAGCCTGAATATACTTCACTTTGACTTAGATCATTCCAGAAGGCATTTTTCTAGGAGAAGAAAACTGTGCCAGACAAAGATGATGTCTATGATATGTTTACTGTGGTTTCATATGAAAATAGTATTTGAGAAATAGGATTTAGTTTTTATTTCAAATATTAGAAACCTATATTGTACCTCTTTGTGTTGGGGGTTGGGACCTAATTCAAAGCAGAAAACTTGGATTTATAATCAGAGAAAATAAGATGATGGTCTGCAAAAGTTAATCCATAAAAGTTCGTAGAAAAAAAATTTAAGTTACTTAATTTGCCGTTAACTTTTGTTCCGCACGGCAAATTAAACTCACTTTAATTCCTTTTATCTACAAAGTTTTAAAACTTTCATAAACGAGTCATAGATCATGAAAGTTAGATATTAACAATTCATTCTCATTTAAGGAATTTATAACTTGGAGAGACAACATGATAAAATGCCGGGTTAAATTAATTGCATTATTTATTTACGTTGTAATTTAAAATGCTGATGTGAATGATTTCGCATTCCATTCTGTTCGTTGATGGGTGATAAATAAGTACTAGTAATGAATTTGGGGACATTTAACTGGGTATACTATTCTCAACAAATGTGTATCCTTACATCCACATTTAGAAATCAAAATTATATATATAACTACGTCGGCAAGCTGTCAGAATTGTTATCACGCCGGAAAAAATGCTTAGCGACATTTCGTCCGTCTTCACATTCCGCCAAAGTTGATTTTGTCTTCCCTTCTCTCAGGGTTGATAAAAAAAAGTACCAGTTGAGCACTGGGATTGTTGTAATCGACTTTCCCCTTCCCCGAAATTATTGACCTTGTGCCTAAATTTGAAACCACTATTATATTATGTAATTTAAGGCGCTATAATAGTAGAAAATACTAAGTAGAAGTTACAGTGAGTAACGTCACTCTCGAGGTACTGGATTCCTCTTTGGTCGACGATTCCGTTGGTCCCTTTTCAGTCTAGGCCTCAAGGAAATAAATTTAAATGTTGATTTAATTTACTATGCACTTCTGATACAGTGACCTTGCCTCATAGATAGTAATACTTAAAATTATGAGACGTACTTCTAATACTCCTTGTGATTAATATTCTAGTCAGTGTTTAAATCTATATATTATTTTAGTTTTAGTTAGTGCCATACCTCCTATAGAGTGTATCTAAGAGGTTTTATCGATCCTCCTTTTCATGCACACCACTGTGAATCCTTCCTTGTTACTAGAGGTGTTTTCATGTACATAACATTGGGTAGACATGTACGTAGGGTCAAATTTGATTCACAGAAATACATAACCGTCATCAATCACATTCTTCTACAACTCGACGTAAATAGGGATGACCATTGGTTGATGTATCCTGCCATGGTAAACAAGATAGAGAAAGAGAGTGCCAAATGAGAGGTGCTAGATTCCCAATGAACTGAGTTTATTAGCCCGTTGCAATTCGTGCTGAAGAACTTCAGAAAGCCGATGAGCGTCACATCTCATATTTGCCCACTGTCTGAACAGGTTTGATCAACTAGAGACACAAAGGATTTCAAAATATCAGTCGACTACAAGTATGTATCTATGCATCTATGTGTGTGCGTACGTATGTAAGTATGTATGTATGTATGCATGTATGTATGTATGTATGTGTGTATGTATGTATGCATATGTATATATATATATATATATATATATATATATATATAT
>NC_068987.1:26272557-26274541 GCF_001194135.2 Octopus bimaculoides | reverse complement strand
ATATATATACGCATTTGATCTGTGCAATATAATGCAATAAAGTATTCCCCTGGCGATCAGTTGTGGTTTAGCATCTAATTGCACTTCGAACATCGATTGCAGAGGTTGCCAATAAACGCAATGATGAAACGTGCGTAGGGAACAATGGATATAAACTCGTGCTCATAATTCCTTCCGCGTTTGCTCTGTATAATATAACCAGTCATATTACAAAGTACAGTATACCAGTAATACCACAAAGTACAGTAGTAACCACATCACTATACTGAAGCAGAATAATGATAATCCACGTGGAGCTCTAAACTCGCCTGTGGCAGTCGTACATCGAAATGCACGCACAAGATCTACTATATGCGTGTGCCCATGCATGTATGTATATTATTATATTATTATATATATATATATATATATACACATAAATATGTAAATGTTATATATGTACACATCAATACGTGGAGATTTTTATATATTTGTCTGTGTGGTAAGAAAGGTTGCTTCCCAACCACACTGTTCCGGGTTCAGTCCCACTGTGTGGAACCTTGGGCAAGTATCTTCTATCATAACCTCAGACCGACCAAAGCCTTGTGAGTGAATTTAGTAGACGGAAATTGAAAGAAGCTTGTCGTGTATATATGTATATATATGTGTGTATTTGTGTCTGTGTTTGTCACCCCCACCATTTCTTGACAACCGATGTTGGTGTGTTTACGTCCCCGTTACTTGGCGGTTTGGTAAAAGATCCCGATAGAATAATGTACTAGGCTTACAAAGAATAAGACCTGGTGTCGATTTCTTCGATTAAAACTCCCTTTTTAAGGCGGTGCTCCAGCATGGCCGCAGTCAAATGACTGAAACAAATAAAAGAAAAAAGAAAGAATAAAATAATATGCATTTGTTAGTTAATATGCCTTCTTTTACCTCTTCACATAGATTGTATATTATTTATCAGTATTATAATTTCATTATTTAGCTCAGTTTTATGTGCATATCGAAGTTGATCAAAATTCTCTTGAGATGTTGGCTAAAGGTGAATGATTTAAAAGAGTGTTTGGAGAAAATGTCGACAGATTAATGGTTCGTGTTCAAGTTATTTGCTTTATGGACAGAATTCCTTGGTTGACAAATATAAATCTTACTAGTCATTATAACATATTTCAAAAATAAGTGTCATATTTGGATACTACGCGCCAATAGTAGTAGAAAGAAATTATGGTGAATATATTCAATGCTTCATTATATAGCGACGTTGAGTGCAAAGAAGCTCTGGGCACAGATTAGGGCACATGTAAAACATTGCAGTTTAGTGTCCATCTTAATCTACAGACATCCTGAAATCTGCAGCATAAATAGAAAGTAAATCCTTCAACAACACGTTCAACTATAGCAGCTGTAGTAACAAAATTATTGTAAAACACTAAAACCAACAGTTGTCTATATCAGCAAGATATACATAGAAATACATAACTATCTATCTATATAGTTATGCATTACATTCTTATGGTTTATGTTCACAGATATGTATAGCAAATTGCCATGTGACTATAACAACGACATTCCACAAATAGACACTTCACCAACTTATATAAATAAATAGTATATGTACGTGTAAGCAGTTATATTATTTTGATATCCATTTATATATTTTGTATATTTATGAACAATAGCATTTGGGGTTGCAGGCTTACAAGGGCCAAACACTGGTTCACTGCATTTACCAATACTAGAGTGACAAGGGAGTTTCTGCGCAGTTCGGGCGGAACAAATATCACGCAAAAGGTTTTTCGTGCGAAGGCAACGGTTTATTGATTTTCTCGTCGATGTAAATGTGTACACAAGGATAAACACACACACGCTTCAATGTACATGATAATGAAATGCATAAATGTGTGTATATGTGCGTGGGCATATTTGTGCGTATGTGTATGGGTGTGTGTGTGTGTGTATATATATATATATATATATATATATATATATATATATATAT
>NC_068987.1:26269500-26271344 GCF_001194135.2 Octopus bimaculoides | reverse complement strand
TATATATATATATATATATATATATATATATATGTATATATTATATATATCCAAACATAGAGGATGCGATGGGTAAATTGTCACCATTTTATATTTTCAGTTTCGCACAGTATAGTAGGGTCAGTTGGGCACCACAACGCAATTCACTCTGCTATAAATTTGAAAACGACATACTGAAGTACTTGACATTCGCGCCGGAAGCTCCAATACGAACATTTCAGAGTACTTGAGTGTCAATCTGAGGAGAGTGAAATCTGAGGATGATAAAAATCAAACAACCAATCAACATCATAGCGTTTGCAGTGATCACTAGTGATAGCGACGTTATGTCTCCATTCATCTTCCGACATGGCTTCAGACTCAACACAGAGTCCCACATCAAGTGCCTGGAGGAGGTAGAGCTGCCCTGGGTCAAGAGGGTGGCTGCTGGAAGACACTGTATCTGGTAACAGGACTCTGTACCGTGCTACAGAAGCTGGAGAAACCCAGTCATGGCAGTCAAACAATTTCCGCGACCACATCACACCTAACTCTCCAGACTGCAACCCCCTTGATTATTATATATGGGGCGTAGTTGAGCGAGAGACCAACAAAACTCTTTGTGAATTTGAAGTAATTAATTAATTAATTAACTAATTAATTAATTATTTAATTGGATGTCTTACAGCTGTTTCTGGGATATCTCAAGTGATAAGTTAGCATCCCCTTACGCTTGGTATCCCGTCATCAGAGACAAAATGAGTATGTATGAAAGGGAATTCACAGTTTATAAAGGTATAAAATAGTAGGTAGAAGAATAAAGAGTAAAACGGTAGATAGATAGATAGATAGATAGATAGATAGATAGATAGATAGATAGATAGATAGATAGATAGATAGGAGAATGCAGACAAGAGAATAAAGTACACAGCTCACCTTCCAGAGGATATGGGGGATGGTCCGCATTTCCGTGAAGGTATAGATCCTTAAGTATAATCCCAGGTAAAATAGGCATAATATGGGCAGTATTTTGAATGTTGCGTTCATGTTGAAGGAACAGATTAAGTCTACGTGTGTGTGCGTGTGTGTGTGTATATATGTACATATATGTAAAGATAAATCAAATATAGAGATATTTTATTGACGATCCAATAATTTATTTATATTACAATATTATTACATTAAATACTATGAATATGATATATAACATAACAATATTATATAAATATTATAAAAATCGTAAAAGGCCAACAAATTGTTTCGACTTATATATATATATGTTTTTTTCTGACATACATAATCACAGTTCCATTATAGAAAGTCACTTCAGGATCTTTGGTTCAGAAACAATTTGTTGTCCTTTTACGGTTTTTATAATTATTTATATAATATTGTTATGTTATATATTATATTCATAGTATTTAATGTAATATTGTAATATAAATAAATTATTGGATGGATCGTCAGTAGAATACTTCTATATTAAATTTATCTTTATAATTGAATTATACCAATATTCATATGGTATCCAACTGAAGTACCAGTGAACTTGATGTTTAATACACCCCTATGAAGGATTTCATTTTCTCAGTTTGTTACTTTATATATATATATATATATAGAGATTCAAGGCTTGAATATGGTACTTATGCGAAGGCACCCGAATATCACATCCCAAAAGGATGGGTGATTAAAATCAAATAATAAGCAACACGGATTTCAAAAGTGATTGCAGTACGCACGTTTCATGCTACTTCAATTTATTTAAGTAATGTGAGCATTACCTTAAATGCAATATGAAGAGCAATCTTCAGCTGCACGAAAAAATGTAGAAAAAATGTAGAAAAAATGTAGAAAAAAATGTA
>NC_068987.1:26266802-26269364 GCF_001194135.2 Octopus bimaculoides | reverse complement strand
AGAAGGAACGCGGTAATCGTCAGGATTAACTATACTTTTAAACTTAATATGTGTGTGTGTGTGAGTGTGTGCATATATATATATATATATATGCACACACTCACACACACACATGCACACAAGCACACACACACACTCGTATACATATATGTATGTGTGTGTATGTAAATATGTGTGTTTGTATTTATGTATGTTTGTGTATTATTCTTATTCAGAAATGTTGTTCTTAATGACATCAACATTTTGGTCAGCTAAGCCTTTGTGTAATGTAGACAAACGGAAGAATAAAGAGGGCTTAATAGTTTCTATGGGTAAATGATTCAATGAAAATTTTGGTTGATCTACATTTTTAGGCAATAGTTTTAATAAGCTTTTGTCCTGTGTATGGGAAATAGATAATCTAATATCTACACAACTTATATCACTGCAACGACTAGACTATCGGATATTGTAATACACCGCTGGCCACAATGTGCCTTCTTCCATGGTGAACGACGATGCCATCCCGTCGGCTAGACTAGCAAACCTAGCGAGCCAACGTTTCCCACTAAACAGTACGCTTGTCTTCTCGTGGGCTTACCTATTTGAAGCTAAATGAAGTGGAACAAAATGAAATGAAGTGTTTTGCTCAAGAAGTGTTTTGCTCAAGAATTCCCGGCCTGGGAATTGAAACCATGATCTTGCGATCGTAAGTGCATCACCCGAACAACGGAAATGCGTAATATAATTGTGCCATTCACAATAGTCAGAGCTTTTCAGTTGCGGCGACGTTGGTGGTGCTGTGATGTAATCATGACGGTTATACAGAAAGAATACGAGAAGTTTAAGTGTACGTACTGAGATAGAAAATTCCATAACACACTAGATTAATGATTTGCTTCGGCATAACCTAGATTCATTCAGGTGTAAATCACGTTTGGGATCTTTCAGATGCGAATCATTAACAAGCGCGTGTGCACACTTACGCACAACCACGCGTGTGCGCACGCACGTTCATAAGACGTGTACGTTTGTTATATACAAATGTGCTTGTGCGTGTTTCTTACATGCGAGTGCACCTGTGTATGTTTGCACATGTGTGTGCACGCACAAAACTGTTTATAAATGTATATATTTTTGAGTGTGTGTGTGTAGTTTCTTTCCAAATAGCTTGACCACTTTCCAGTAGCAAATAGCGAATATATCTGATGTTTGAAAGAGAGAGAGTGTGTGTGTGTATATATGCATGTGTGTGCGTGTGTGTGTGTGCGTGTGTTCGTGTGTGTGAATGTGCATGTGTGTGCATGTGTGTGTGTGTGTGTGTGTGTGATATTTTTACTCGGGTAGAGTCAATCTCTCGCTACTCTGAGTTTTACCTGTTGGTGCACAGTCTCCAGGCAAGTTTCGATTGCTTGAAGAACATGTGCACACACTGGAGAATCTCGAAGTAGAAAGAAACTGGCTCAACCAAAATAAAATAGTATTAATCTCTTCTTTGGTATCGAGTAGCCTTTTTCCTACAGTCAATACTAATCGTGTATATGTATATATATATAGTCATGTGTGTTTGTTCCTTTGAATATGGTATTCAATATATCGGAATGTAAAATATATTTCTTATAAATGACTAGATAACAGTTTTCTAACACCGTTTAAATCTTCGGATTTTCTTAAAGCTACTGAAGCACTGTACCATGAGTTGTTGAAATAAGTTAGAGAGTATGAGAGATAGAAAGGAAAATTGGGAAAGGGAAAGCTTGAAAGTAGAAGGTAGAAAGAGAGGAGGGGAGAAAAGGGAAGAAAGAAGAGAAACGCCGTTAAATGGAAAGGGAGTGGAAGAAGTAAAGACGTTGCTAGGGAAATGATCGTAGAATCTACAGGCGAAGTTGTTGGTTCAGGATGATTTCGATCTCTAAAGTGGTGAAGAAAGTCTATAAATTATCTGTGGCTAATAATTTATGGGCAAAAGTGACACTTTGAAGTTGATATGGTTGTTAACCAGATAAGTATGTAGTCTTTGTTTAGATGTGTTGATTTTAAGAAATGTAGGTTAAAGCAAACGATGTATGATCGAAATTATAAAACTGTTGTATGTAGTTGTAAGGAAAGCAGAAAAATATATAGGAATTTACGATCATACTGTTCATATATTATTTGTATATGAACACGATGTTAATATATCGGTCATGCCACTGAGGGGCGACTTTGCCTTTCTTCCTTTTGGGGTCGATTAAATTGGTACCAGTTGAAAGAAGTTTGAGGACCGATAGAAAGTATTATGTATTGAGTATGTGACTAGCTTATAGGGTTAGGAGTGAAAAAAAGATGGAAGTTGAAAGTCAACAGAAAAGAAAGTAGAGGGGAATGAAGCATACACTTACAGGTATTGACTGAAATATGATTGCATACACAGTACCAGGAGTATGAAAGGCGGTGGAATGGGTAGAACAGTCGCTGTGTCAGATAGCATTCCTTGCAGTATTAGCTCTGGTTCCCAGCATTCTGAGTTCAAATCTGGTTCAGTGGACTAGGCTCTCTCTCTCTCTCTCTCTCTCTCTCTCTCTCTCTCTCTCTCTCTCTCTC
>NC_068987.1:26259043-26266478 GCF_001194135.2 Octopus bimaculoides | reverse complement strand
ATGTGTGTGTGTGTGTGTGTGTGTGTGTGTGTGTGTGTGTGTGTGTGTGTGTGTGTGTGTGTGTGCATCCACGCGTGCAGACTGTCCGACATCCACAGACGACCACAGGTTGTTTACGGATATGGTATCATTGACAAAAACAATCTACACCGATGGATGAAGAAGTTTACGGAAGACGAAAAGGCCTTCCAAGACAAACCGCGCCGTGGAAGACTGTCGACTGCGACCGCTGAAACGTATTGCCAGCGAGTGGGCGATTTGATTCGAGCGGTCAGACGAGTCACAATCCGTGAGCACAACTGGAATGTGATCACAATGTCGTACATAAGAGAGTAGAAGAACTTTGAATACAGGAAAGCGTGTGCAAAGAAAGCATCTCAGCAGTCGATACCCGATTTGAAGGACAGAAATGCGAAAGTCTAGTTTAATCAATTGAAAACGTTTGAAGCCAATGAAGACAGGTTTTATCCGATCAGGTAATCGAGGATGAAACGTGGTCGTATCTTAAAAATCCGGAAACAAAGGTTCAGTTCATGGAATGCTATTACACCTTTTCTCCAAGTTCTAAGAAATTCTAGAACCAGAGATTAGCACAGAGAGTCACTGCAATTGCTTTTGAAGATGACAAAGGCGTCATTTTGCTTCATTTTTTGGAACATGATGGTGCCTTGAACAGCAAGCAGTGTATTGAGACACTCAAAAGGCTTAGAAAATCCGTTACGAGGAAAATACCGAACAAGAATCTGAAGACTATTCATATTTACAATAACCAATGCACTACTG
Organism: Octopus bimaculoides; assembly: GCF_001194135.2. Taxonomy (NCBI): domain Eukaryota; kingdom Metazoa; phylum Mollusca; class Cephalopoda; order Octopoda; family Octopodidae; genus Octopus; species Octopus bimaculoides. Next base: position 26,265,695 of record NC_068987.1, on the reverse strand, counting down.
CATACCTATTTGGCAACAAATCTAGAGATCCATACGGACCGAATCTAGTGTCCTCCATTTTCCATCTGTTCGGTCCAAGAAAAATCAATCTTCGGGGGGCAACGATCTAATAATACAGATGAGGTGAAATAGACTGTAAGACGATAGCACAGTAATGCATACCTGAATTATTTCAAAGAGAAATCGAGAGGTGGGTTCTGCAATGGTGCAAGTGCATCGCTTGTGATGTGGATGAAGATTACGTTGTGTAAGTACCTTTGTAAATAGTAAGAATTACTCTGCCAGAGTGTGCAATTTGAACAACTTATGCCAGTTTCTAAAAAACTATGGCTAGTTTTGCACTAATTTCAGGACAATTCTTGTATGTAGAAATATATTGGATATTTGATTTTCATCAAATATATGTAAATATATGTCAAATATATGTTGAAATCAAAATATGGTTACCTAGATATTTCTATCGAGGATCAAGTCTAATAAATACTGTTATAGACACAGGTATTTTACATAGTGGTTTCAAATTTTGACACAAGGCCAGCAATTTCGTGGGAGGGAGTAAATTGATTACATTAACCCCAGAACTCAGCTAGTACTTATTTTATCGACCCCGAAACGCTGCTAAGTATTATTTATGCTGCGGCAAGGCGGTGAGCTGGCAGAATCGTTAGCACGCCGGGCGAAATACTTAATGGTATTTCGTCTGTCTTGACGTTTTGAGTTCAAATTCCGCTGAGGTCGACTTTGCCTTTAATCCTTTCGAGGCTGATGAAATAAATATCAAAATTTTCAAGACTTTGTACCTAGAGTAGAAATAATTATTCATTATGGGGTATGACGTTTTTCTAAAACAGCTTGAAAAGCTTTTAGTATGCTGGGTTCGATTGTTACGTTATACGCAGGATTGAAGCAACTGATATTTGTTATCTTGTATCTATGTAACTAGCTGATATTGGTGAATCAGTTTAATCTCTTTCAATGTACTTCTGAATATAGCTTCATCGTAATAAAACAGTAAACATTTGTTGATTAGCAAAAGGTTTGAAAGTAAAATTGAGTTGTTCTTCATTAGGCAATTGATAATATGTTTTGCTGGTTAAAATTCTAGCGAATGTGAGATAAGGTTCCATTCAGTTTATGATACTGACTGTACAAATTTGGTATCGTTAAGCCATATGTCTAAGAAATTTACAGTAGAGAAGTCGGTCATTATGGCTCATAATTTTGAAGGCATATACTTTTTCCTTGGTCAGTCTGTATCCTGAGTGGAAGTTATTTAGTAGTAGTATAAGTCCATCATCATGATGTAATCCTCACTCGATAAGCTAAAATTTATCTCTTAGGTTTGTCAATGAATATTGGCCTACAAAGATCGTTGATTTCAACCGAGTCTGTAATCTCACATTCTCATCAAAGAGAATATCTGAATATTTGTTTTTTAATCCAGGTTTATTTCTTGCAGTTTATGTGTACTTTATAAGCAAGTAAGATAATGTCTGTTTCCTCCTCAGTGATGTTTGCGTTTGATATGGCAAAGTTTAGGGCTTTGACACCCAGGGTCTTCGGGTTAGATGCATAATAGTCTTTGATATCTCGTTGTAAAAACTTATAACAAGACATCAACGTTTTTGTTTCGGAAGATATTTACTGTTCGTTCACTACCTGTGTCAAGCGGGTGATCTCTATAGTTTAAGAATAATTTTATCAAATAAATGTTCTCTGATATTTTGGGTTGATTAATCTAATGTCAGGCTTTTTATTAAAACATATTAAGTGAAGTGTGATGATTTATTTGAGGAGATTCAGTTCCAGCATCTATGCATAAATCTAATCTGGAGTGTTTCTTTAGCCCTGGTTGTCAATTTTGTTGAGGATGTTCCAGTTGCTTTTTTTTATGGGTTTTGTTGATAACCGACGAAAGATATCTATGATAATTTGTTTTCGTGATATGATGAAGGATACTTGGTCTGCTCTGACTGGTTGTAAGTAAGGTTTTGGTCCTCGATATCACGAATTTTCTTCTTTTAAGTCTTCTGATAATTATTATTATTACTAATATTTCAGAATCAAAAGCGAATGTGCATCACACGATACTTTTTTATGAAACTATCTGTTTTCAGTATTAGGCATTCTACGTAAACATTTCAGCAGGTATGACGATATTTTTGGTAGAAACGTTGACTTGCTGTTTCTGCTTTCAGTATTGGGTAAATATAGGTCTCAACTCTAGTTCATTTATTAATGTTGTTATGGAAGAAAAGTTAAATATATATACTTATTAACGACAAGCCAACATCTTTACAATACAACTTCAATCCTGAGGATTTTTTCAAAGTTGGTAAAGCTTTGTAAAAAAAAAAGTTGAAGAAACATGTTAGAGAAGAAAAGGAGGAAAGAAAGAAATGGAAAAGAAAGGGAAAAGTGAAGGAAATTGAGAAGCACACTTGAAGGAAGAGGGGGTTGAATGAAGGGGGAAGATGATGCTAGGGAAATGACCGAAGAATTTACAGCCAAAGTTGTTAGTTCAGAAAGATTTGGCCTTGGAAGTAGCGGAAGCCTATAAATTCTCGGTGGCTGATAATTTATAGGCTCAAGTGACACTTTGAAGTTGATATGGTAGTTAACCTGCTAAGTAAATATGGGGGTTTTGTCTGGATGTGTTGATTTTAAGGAATATAGGTTATAGCAAACTGTGTACGATCAAAGTTATAAAACTGATGTGGAATACAGATGTTGAATAAATAGAGAGATATAGGAAATAAATATTATATTGATGAGATTTTATTTAGTCATTAATAAGATAATACATATCATTATTATGATTAAAGTGATATTATGTTAGAGCTTTGAAGACTAATAAAACGTATCAGAGTTTATATGAAATTGAGTGATTTATAGCGATAAGCGAGAAAGTAAATATTGAATGGAGGTGAATAGTACAGATAGAAAAGAGTTAGTATCTGTAAACATCCACTATATCTACAGATACTGGTTGATTGCATACACATCTTCTGGGTGGAATTACACATGTTAATCTCCAAATGCATTTTTTACAAAGACATAAATCTTTTCTTCATATGTAGGCACATACTTATATACATATAAACATTTGTACGTATTTATGTGTGTTTATGTGAAGATCTAAAAGACAGAACTACGAGAGCAGATATATACACATTGGTATAAAAAGGGATGAGCGCATCTACTCTCGTGTGTTTTGTCAGGTAAGTAAATTAGCGTCAATACACATAAATATACACTTACCTAAGTACATCTCATTAAATATGTAAATGTTTGTTTAGTTTTGATATTTCGGGTTAAATACCTCTCTTTAAGAGTGTAAACGAACAAGAGAGAATTCTATTTGCTGAGATGACATGCTCCTTCTCTGTATGTGATGGTCAAAGACCATGTGTACAGAGAGGTGGTACTCGAGGCTTCATATTGTTTTGAGTGCTCAACACCTACTACGTCTGCACCTTCTTTACCAACATATATGATTAACATGTCCTTCTCACATCTTCCATTGGACAAGCTCACACAATATTTGAAGTATTTACCAACATAGATGAAAACAAAAATTTCAGCATTAAGGACACCTACGACACTGGATCCTTACCCGTATTTGACTTTTCAATCAGTCATTGAGAACGGTGACATCAGTACCAACTTTTCCTCTGCACATCACTGCAGTATGCATGTGCTAAGACTGTGTACTTTCAAGACGAGCTCATACGCATCTAATAAAGATATATCAAGACAGGATATGGAGGTCATACATACTGCATCTGTTCCAGAAGACACTGGAAGTCGGCCGATACCCTGCATCCATTACTAGTCGCTCTCATAGCACCAAGTAGAAGTCTTCCAACACCTGTTAACTTGAATTGCCACGTCATCGAAAGTGACACTGCTGCTACCCGCAAGGCCAAACATATCGGAAAGGTAAATATACAGCTTGCATACTCAGGGTATTCTCTACAAAAGTACCTATGAAAGGAACGGCTCCACCCTGACAATAATCTATGTCCATTGGTCAAATGCACCATCTGCAAAGCAGATACACGCTTTCGAACCTACGTCGTGTACCTGGTCAAATGTACCTGATGCGGTGAATATTACATAGGCATTCACATGCGCGTATTATCCATGCGAGAAAACTTTTGACAAATACAAGAACATCAACAAGGATATCGCACTCCACACATCACATCAGTAACCTGCGGTTTAAAGAAGCAATTAAGATGAAAAACACAAACTACCCCTCAACAACTTACGGCAATTTTTAGGGAAGTATGATCCACAAATTTGGCGTCTGTAATTGATAAAGTGTAACTATGCGTAACTATGCAGAAATATGTCAATTACAGTCCAAAGTCATTTATAACCAAGCCCCGCGTGGGAATTTTACCTCTTGGACAGTTGCCGTTTCATTGTAAAATAGAAATCTACACATCTTTATTTCAATCATTGATGCTTAGTGTATCTTCAATTAATTATTTTCAGCTTAACAAATCTTACCGCACGTCAGAAAATATTACATTTTGCTGTTTCCATATAAAAACGACAGCTCGTATTGTTCTATGAACGACGGATTAGATGTTAGAAGGCTGAAACAGTGTCTTAGAATCCGATGGCGTTATTCATAACCCAGCTGCGTGTTTTTTTTTTTTGTCTTTGTTTTGTTTTTTTCTCATACATCAAAAGGAGAATCTTTCCTCTGAGACAGTTGAGACAGCAAGGGCCGTTCTACATGTACACATATACATATACGTATATGTGTGTGTTGTTGCTGCTGCTGTTGATTTTGTTGTTGTTCCTGTTGATTTTCTTGTTGTTGTTCCTGTTGATTTTCTTGTTCTTGTTGATTTTGTTGTTGTTATTTAAAAGCATTCCACGGGGTGCAAATCATCTTGATTCGGTTTCCTTATATGTGATGGAAAAAAATTCAGTACCAATCAGAGACACACTTCCAGAAAGATGAAAAAGACGTATACATGTAAAGCAATAACGAAATACTGATACTGAGATCTGCATCTAAATAAATCAAGTAAATTATTTCCTATAAGTTAAACAAGGAAAGAGATTGACTCCGTATATCCGTCATTGCGGAAGTAAAACATATCCGTTAAAATGTTGGCGTATTATACAAGATGTGTGCGTGAGTGTGTCTGTGTACGTATGTACGTATGTATCTAGATGGATGAGCTGCAGTGGCTCTGATTATGAATACACCGACCTTATGAGTTCTGTATACTAAATACAAATGTGATAGACTCTTGCATATGCAATAATGGTGATGAAAAACTTTGATTACTTAAGATTATCCATGTTAGTGCTACACATAATCGTCTTCTATATCTGTACAAAATCTCAAACAACAAGCAATGGAGATCACTCGGAAAATTTGTTATCAACATATTTATCATTATTTTACCTGTATTGATCATTCTTATTTAATCTTGCTGAGTACAATAAACTTTGTTGAAGTGATCTACTAAAACAAAACCTGTACATTATTTTCACTATTTAGCAGAAGACCAGACAAAATAGCTTCCTGCATTTACTATATTTTACAAAATTTCAGCAGAGTGAAAGAGAGAGAGAGGGGGGAAGAGAGAAAGAAAGGGACAGATAAATAAATGGACAGATAACTTAAGCGGACAGACAGACAGACAGACAGACAGACAGCTAGATAGATAGATAGATAGATAGATAGATAGATAGATAGATAGATAGATAACTCTTACTTTTGCCACCAGAGTATAATATTCTTCACTGTGGAGGTATAATACTACCAAAACCAGTTGGCTTAAATTTTGAATTTTCAAAATTTCAGTTAATTTACTTTATCGGAGTTGTATCCATTGCCTCATTTTCTTTACATTTTAAATAATTCTCCGAGCCAGATTTTGTCTACCAATAAAACGAATAGCAACAAAACTATTATTCAGCTGTTAAGCGAAAGGTTCGTAGTTCATGTCCACCCAAGGACACCAATGCGCAGTCGCGGTTGTGTGGGAAGAAGTTTACTTCCCAACTACTTGGTCCTGGACGCAGTCTCAGAGCGTGGTCCTCGGTCAGTTGTCTTCTGCTATAGCTTCGAGCTGACCAAAGCCTTATCAGTGGATCTGGTAGACGGAAATTGAAAGAAGCCTGCGTTTATGAATGTGTGTATATGTTTCTCTGTGTGTGTCCGTGTCTTTGTGCCTGTGTTTGACCCCCATCACCGCTTGACAACTGGCGCTGGTGTGTCTCGTCCTCTTAAATTAGCAGTTCGGTAAAAGATAACGACAGAATTAGTACCAAGCTTTAAAAGAAAATAAGTATTGTTGTCGATTAGTTCGATTAAAATTACTCAAGGCGGAGTCCCAGAATGGCCGCAGTCCAATGAAAGAAAGAAAGAAAGAAAGAAAGAACAAAAAAGATTATTTTCCAGTGAATGAGAGACAAAATTGTCACATAGTTACACATATTTGGTTACAAACAGCTGCGAATATCTAGTGTAATGCTTCGGTGAAGAATATCTACGAAGAAGTAATGACGAAACTGCCAATAATAAAATTAATGATGATGATGATGATGATGATGATGATGATGATGATGATGATGATGATGATGATGATGATGATGATGATGATGATGATGATGATGA
>NC_068987.1:26257727-26258995 GCF_001194135.2 Octopus bimaculoides | reverse complement strand
GAGGAGGAGGAGGAGGAGGAGGAGGAGGATAATGATGATGATGATGATGGTTATCATTATTATTATTAAGGACAGCTAATACATTCTGATGCTTGTTCCGCTGTGCTATGTAGCGAAGGATTTGTGTAGAAAGACGGAAATTCTGTATTAGGTTATATAACGAAGTATTCGCATGAAAATTATGAGGATTCTCCAGAAAACTATATTAACATCTCTACAGTAAGTCTATAAGCTATACAGAGGATTTGCAAAAACATTTCAAAGGTTCTCGATTTTCTCGTGTGTGATTAAGAAGTTCATTTTGTAACTCACTGATTTCGAGTTCAGTTCCATTAAGCGATGCTTTGAGTAAGTGTCATCTACTATAACCCCGAGTCAATTAATGCTTCGTGATTGAATTTGGTAGATGGAAACTGTGTGGAAGCTCATCATACATACATACATATGTATGTGTGAGTGCATGTCTTTATTTTTGATAACCAGTGTTTGTTTGTTTACGTCCGCGTAACCTACTGGTTTTTCCAAGGAGACTGTGACATACGTCCAGTGACTGAACCAAAGGAATATTGGAGGATCCGATGTGCGTTTATACATGCAAATGGACATTGCACACGCGCTCACACGCATACATATTCTGTGTGTGTGTGTGTGTGTGTGTGTGTGTGTGTGTGTGTGTGTGTGTGTGTGTGCACGTACTCGTTCGTGTGTCGACCCTCTTTACTCAAACAAGTTAACTTTGTAAATAGCTAGAGATCAACTTTTATTGCAAGGCAATCATTGAGTTCATGATAAATTTTAAGATCCATGCGTAGATATGAATACTAGTCTTATATAGACAGGTGTTTTAAGACAGAATATTATTTATTTGACAAAATATAATAATAATGATAATAATAATAATAATAATAATAATAATAATAATAATAATAATAATAATAATAATAATGAAATGATATCTTAAATATTAATTAGTTGCTATTCTTTATGTGAGCACATTTCTACTATTTAGTAATATTGCTGCTAGATACATCAAGTTTACCACGTTGTTTCAATACAGATGTATCCATTATCTTGGGAATATAATAGCTATCATTCAATAAATATGTATTTAAGTATTTATACAACAGTTGAGATTTTTATGTCTTGCGTCTGAGATATCGAAATTTGCAATCGGACATAAAGGTACGCAAATATGTCTTACAAACATACAAGTGCCTCTGAGTGACTGAGTGTGAGTAAATATACACGCATATATATATATATATATA
>NC_068987.1:26256146-26257712 GCF_001194135.2 Octopus bimaculoides | reverse complement strand
TATATTACTATCGTAAATATGAGGTTAATAAATTAAAATATTACCAGTAGATATAGATAGATAAATACATACATACATACATACATATATATATATTACGTAGATGTACTTGCATAGGGAGTGACCTGATCTGAGATCGTGTGCTGGAACGAAAACAATTGCAGCGTGGAAGGTGTTTATCGGCTATTTAAGAAACACACAAAAACCGTTAGATTCACTTTAACATTTAAATTTAATTTGCCAAAATATTTTCGTCGCTTTGAGACCGCGACCTGTTCACTGACAAAATTCCGTGCTGAGTAGGCAATTTCTCTGCCAGAGCACATCCTCCGTAGACTTTTACTACGTTTTCAACTTCCTTGTCCATCTTCGGCCAACACACATAACAGTGCATGTGCTTTCATCCTTGCGACCCCCGGATGTCCGATATGGAATTCTTTCAACATTCTTTTTTGTAAAGTCTCGGATATCACTACTCTTTGGTCATACATTAGTACGCCGTTGCATGTTAAATATATGTTTACCTGTTGCTGGTTTTTGTTACCGAACCTACTTTTGCTTTCTTTAGCTCACGACAGAGTTTTTTTTATCATTAATGAACTTATCTCTTGCCGCAAGTCGTTTTATCTCCTCCAGAGTTATTGGTAACTCTCGTACAATGTTCCAATTTATGTATTTAATTTCCCCTTTAACTCTTAAGCCTGCTATTACTGTTTTCTCGAATGGTTTGCCATTTCTGGGTACTAACCTGGCATTTTCGAAGGTAAATGTCCGGGCATTTTCGAAGGTAAATATTCCATTGCCTAGTCGTAGTTTAGTAGTATGGTGTCCCATCACTGCAAACTGTTTGTACTGGGATTCCTTTCTTGGAACCATAAATCGTTAGCAACGGGTGATGGTCTGTTTGTAGTCTAAACCGTCTGCCATGTATAAACCTGTGGAACTTTTTATGCCAAATATAACTGCCAGTACCTCTTTTTCAATTTGGTTATAATCTTTTCACTTGGCAACAGAGTATTTGACGCGTGAGCAATGGCCTTTTGGCTTCCATCTTAAGATTTATGTAGGAGTACGGTACTTACGCCGTACTCACTAACATCTGTTGCGAGTGTCGTTTCCAAGTTCGGATCGAAGTGTGTAAGCGAACATGCATTTTACTTCCTCAAATGCCTTCTTGCATTTTTCTAAGGAAAACTATTTGGCATCCTTTTTTAACAGCCCGTTTAGTGAAGCCCTTGTGTTGTGTATGTTCGGGATAGCAGTTTACCAAGCCTAAAAGTGCTTGTAACAATTTGACGTTCGTTGGGAGACGCATATTCCATATTGCCGTCTCTCTTGATGGGTCATCAATTACTTGACCTAAATATTTGATTTTTCTATCAAAAGTTCACATTTTTCCTCTGTTAGTCTAAACCCGTATTCATTTATTTTTCCCGATACTTTTTTAATATGTTCGAATTGTTGCTCCACTGACTCGCTCTTTATCAAAATATCATCAAGATAAATAATCATTTAATCCAGTTGCAAACTCCGCACACACACTTAGTTTTTTTTTTTTTTTTTTTT
>NC_068987.1:26249502-26256136 GCF_001194135.2 Octopus bimaculoides | reverse complement strand
CATAAACCGTCGGAGCTGCCCAGTCTGAATGATCGACTTTTTCAATTATAGCTAGAATTTCTAGTCTTTCTAGCTCCTTATTGCCCTAGTCCAACGCCGCAAACTTCACGTTCTGTTTGGGCCTAAAAACAGGTGTTTCCTTTGCTTTTACCGCAATCCTTACAAAAAAACATTTAGAAACAATTTAATTTTTTTTTTTCTTTGTCTCTTGTTCGACTTCATTCGAACTTTTAACCGTGCCGACAACATTTTCACAGAGAACACTAATGGGGGTATCCTACATTTTAAATAACTCCATGCATTCTGTGCCACATAGGTTTAGTGACTTTTTCGACACATAAATGATTGTCCTTTTCGTTTCACCTCGAAAAGTTACATTGAAAATACATTCACCGATGAAATATAATTTCTTTCCAGTTACACCATATGCTACTTTATTTGATTTCAATAATTTCGGGTTACCGATTTGCCTCCATGTCTCATTTCGTTTTGACAATAGTGGTTTCAATTCTCACCTTGACGAATTTTCTGTTCGTTGTACAAACTTTTTTCTCTGATGACAAACTATTTATTTTTTCTCGTTTTGTCCATTTTTTTGTCATCTTAGTTCTGCAGTGCAATTTAATGTGTCCTATATTCCCACAACGGAAATACTTTGCCTTTTTGAATGGAGACTCTTTTCTCAGGTGTCTACCACCACGTGCCATGCGTGGGTTTATCTCCTGTTGTATATCGTATATTTTGTAAAGCACTTTATTCGTCTTCCGGCTCTTCTACACTGACCTCCTACAACGACTGACAATCTGAATTTATAGTGGATTTGTTATACCACTTGTTTAACACTTAAAAGAAAGAGGAAGAATTTTGACATTTCTGACGCAAGAACTTCATCAGCAGAAATGCATACAAGAAAAGTAGAGTGGAAGTGTAAAACGTTTAGATGGGAAGTCAATGAAATTTAATGGTCATGTGGGAATGCAGTTTTATGATAGGAATTACGAAAGTGAGTGCGCGCATCGGAGTGTACTCGTGTACTGAGATGAACATAAGGGGTGATGTGTGAGATATGTGATTTTGAATGTGTATGTGGGTATAGTGGTGCGGGATGTTGGGAATCATGTGGATGGTGCATATGTGTGATAGTATTTTGTGTAATAGTATTTTGAGCGAGGAAAGTGGGCACAAGATGAAAGGGAATGCACGAGGTTGATAGAAACATTTGCGAGGTGATGGATGCTGTTGGTAGGGAAGGGATAAAATGAAGTGAGAAAATTAAATAAGAAAAATTAAGATAGAAGCCAATACAACACTTGTGCGAAAGAGAAATAATTTTGTTTCTGTAAAAGATGAATATTAGTAGCACACATGGGGAATGCAAGATGAAGATCATAGAAGTGTGTGCACGTGTTTGAATGTAAAGTAACGAGAATATACATGTGCATATATATACATGCATGTATGTATTTATGTGTGTGTGTACATATATATATATATATATATACCGTGAAGTATATATAATCCCCTATTGTTTACCTTCGTACCCTTTTTAATACCGTAAAATGGCAGCACAGCCGGACGTCGATAGCCAATGACAAAGGGAGATAATCCCCTATTGCTTACCTTCATAGAGAGGCTTTTCCCCCTCCATATTTTGAAGAGGTATTAGTCCAACAGGTTTTGGGGTTTGATGATACGCCATAAAGCTAAAACCTTTATGGACGGGAAACCCAGTGTAATCCCATAAACCGGCCTTCCCCGCTTTAAAAATATACACTGCTCTCACATGCACATATATATATATATATATGCATACATACATATGTGTGTATGTGTGTGTGTATTTGTGTGTGTAATTGTGTGTGTATTTAATAGTCCTGTTAGTACTGTTAGTAATATTTCTGTTAGTACTAGACTGCGTGGTTACATTACAAGTGTAGGAATTATCTTGTTGATCTGCAACTGATCCCATCATCTTTAAAATGTCCGAAAAGAGTTCTCATCTTCTTTCTTTGCAAACGATCGTAATTTTATTCTCAAACGATTTCTCCTTATACCTCAGTGTTATTGCTCTTTTGATTAATATTAGTCTATTAGATATAACTATTGAGAGTTTGAGCCGTTTGGATTTTCTTATCAAGATCTTCTCTTCTTTAAAGATTGGTGTAGTAGCTTCCCTGGTTTCCATAAAGCAGATCTTATATTTCAATAACGAACTACGACAGCTAGACTCATATAATTTAGAGATTATGTGAGTGTTTATCACTGCATCATTACATTCAAGTAAAATTGATCGCTTTGCTTAGTGATTGATTAAATCTTATTCTGTTCAGAAATTCATTAAAGTGATTGCAAATATCCCTTCTAGCTTTCGTGAATCGAAAAATATCACACTAGACACAGTTGTTGTTTAATATCATGTCTACTCTGATTAACCAACTTATAATCAAAGACCATCTCATTTGCTTTGCTTTTTTATTTCAAACGAACATAATCTGTCTAGAACTACATTAACCAATGTGCCCTTTACTATTTAAGGGAAATGTCTTTGCTACTTCTTGAAACACCAACGGCCGCATAGAGGCTTTCTCATTAGTTTGTGTTTAGTTACTTGTGTGTGTGTGTGTGTGTGTGTGTGTGTGTGTGTGCGTGCGTGTGTGTGTGTGTGCGTGTGTGTGTGCATGATAGTATGGATGATTTACCATCATTTTTTATATCAACTGCTACAACACCAGTATTGTTGCTGGATTCGTTGTTGTTGTTGTTGTTGTTGTTGTTGCTGTTGTTGTTGTTGATGATGATGATGATGATGATGATTTAATTTACTTCAAGGATATCTGATGGAGAGAATATTGCAAAGGCAGCTTAAAATTTACGTGCGAGTTTACATAGGAACAAAGAAATTTTAGAAAACAAAAGGTGAGTTAAGACAAAATGTTAATATAGTATACAAAATGCATGAACTCCTGATACAAGAACTAGACCCAACGTAGGTCTACCACGAACTAGGATCACTTTGATTACCATTGGCATAAGCCCTCGTCCAACTGTTGTTCTCCGTTCTAAGGGCGAATGCTTAAAGTAGTTCCATTTACTATGCCAATTTTTGCTGCAGTCATCAACCTTTTTAAACCTGGAACAATATAAGAAGCACGTAGTCAAACATCGTGAACAAAATTACACCCATAACTTGTAAAAACAAATTTATTTCTGCGAAGAGGTCTTTAATAAATTTTCTGGTCATATCACATTGAAAACACCGGGTTCTCATCCGATCACCGAGTGAAGCAATGTCGAGCCTAGTTACTGTTTAGACGGGTGACTGCTTTGAAAACCCAGCATAACTGCAGTCTTATGACTGAAGAATGTGAAACTAAAAGATAAAAGATACGACATTCACCACAGATAGTTCATTCAGAAAACAGAATCAAATAAGACAAAAATTAGTAATCAATGTGACGACACAGAATTTGAAATTATAGGCTGTAAACTACATCAACTGAAACAAGAACTTACAGTAGATGTAATGTTCGCTAAAAAGAAACCATGAATCAACGAAAACAGTTCAAGTTCTGTAAACGACAGAAAAATTATATGAAAGTTTGTAAAAGAAAGAAAAAAACTATATAAATGTAAGAGCTGAAGCAAGGTTGCGCTAAACATGTCGAATAAAGTAATAGAATCACAGTGAGAAAGGTCCTTAAAGAAAGTGCCATACAAAACATCCTAGAGCATATTTTATAACGAAATATTAAGTCGTCCTTTTTCACACTGAATATAATGGGGAGTACAAACTAGCAGTCAGCTTCACTTACTTTTCCCATTCAAAAGAATAGCCAAGTTATTGTCTGAGTATCGTTTATAAGATACACACCGAGGACCACAATGTCTGTAATACATGAGCAATTTGTAACACATGAGTAATACTGTAACACATGAGCAAGGTAGGAGTGGAAGAAAAGAAGAATGGTTGCATGTTCAGAAAGCTGTATAATGCTATAAATGAGTCAGGAACAATAAAGAACAGCAGAAACATTGTGACTGTAGTGTGGTTAGAGTAGCAGAGAGCTTTCAATAATGTACCACACAGGCTGATTATCACTTATTCGCAGTTAGTCAGAGTCACACAACTAATAATATCTACTATTCATAACCTAATGACGACACCTTACTTCTGAGAGGTGAGAACAGACAAATTAAATCTGATGTAATACATTAGCAAACAAAGACATCTTGTAATGCGATAGCTTGTCAGTGTCGCTATTTGTTTTCTCGTTAATATAGAAACATGATATTTGTAGAAATCGATATTCTCAATCTAGAAACATCCCTCACCTTTACTTTGTGGATTTTTTCAAGTTGTATGAGTCGAGTATTAACAACAAATAAATGGATCTCATTATCCCATATTTCACAGACACTGAAACGAAGTTTAGCAGTCCAAATATGTAAGTTGGGTGATAAGATGAAGAAAAGTTTTGTTCTGCAAAGAAAACCTAAAGTTGAACGGACATATAAAAGATATTCGGCTAAATGAGAAATACAAATATTTTGAGCAAAATGAAAATTTCAAATACGATGGACCCGTTTGAAAGAAGAAAAGAAATGACTATCTCATGAGAATAAAGAAAATATGATTCCCATGTCTGCACAAGCATCACTCTCTCAAAATCGTAGTAGTTCTTATAATTTTGTCTTTTGAACTGGTTGCTACAAAAAGTTAATGTAAGAAATCATCAAATCACAATCTGACACTTTAATTAAGGAACGAATATTTAAGACGATGTAGTTCTACTTAACCTTCTAAAGACTGGATGATCACAACAGAAACGTCTTTCATCATAGCCTTAATCAGGCTTCATCTGGAACTAAACAACAAAAAGAACATTCCAGTTGTCTAGAATTGTTGAACATGGTTACTTAAAATTAAAAACACTGACTATGAAAATAATAACTCACATTAAAAGTTCAGCATAGATTAATGGCATGTTTATAAATTTCCCCATGAAGGTCACCCTATAAAACCGAGAAACAAAGAAGCCCCATTGAGTTCCTCTTCTAAAAACTTACATGGGTTGTCAAGTCAGCTGATAATTAATTATGCAAGTCCTAAATTGAAAACATTAACATGTCATTACCAACTGAGAAAAAAATATACTCCAAATACTACATTCCCATGAGACTTGAAGTAAAGGCCAAGACAGCATTTTTGCTTGTTTTTTTTTTTTTAATCAGGAGGGAAGGTAGTGAAGGTGACTTTTTACGGAGCTTCTGAGACTACTGGGAGGGCAGGAAACAGTTATCCTCAAACCAGAGGCCTGACTCGATTGCTTGATAAAGAGTTAACTCCACTAAAGGCACTCAGGGTATTAGGTGGCCGTGTTAGACCTCATGGATTAAGTCTACCACCCAATTTGAACTCACAGCACTGAGAGCTGGAACAAACGCTGTGAGATATTTTATCCGATATCATAACCACTGTGCTAATTCAAACTTAAAGTACAAAATCAAAATAATAAACGATAACAGGTGAGAACAAGTGTATTCTTACCGATGGATGGAATGGTTATTGTTGTAACAAAAAATAAAAGCAGCAACCAAATTAAAACACAAGCTACCTGTCTAATAGAAGCTGCTAACCAAGAACTACAACGGCCTCCCCAACCTATTTCGGCGGATTTCGCTGGATTGCCACAAAGTTTTCGTCTACTAATTTTGATTTGAAAAATGTTGATCGACTCAATACTATAACAGAGGAGACTTGCATAATGTACCGTGCGTTCGGATCGAACGCAAAGCTATATATTTGTGAATAAATATCTTAACCATATAGCTATGCATGTATTCATGTTGAACACTACTGTTTTCCATCCTCGGAGATCCTTTTAATCAGATCTCCCTGCATTTATACATACATACATACATACATACATACATATATATGTGCCAATATGAGACGCAGGCTCAGGGTTGTGGGAGCTCCATAATCTCTAGCACAAACCAAAGATCCCCAAAATATTCAATGCAATTCCTTGCATATCTAGTTTTATATCAGAGGGACCTTCTCCTAGAGACATGCTTCAACAGAAGCTGAGGAGTGCTTCACTCTCAGTGGTTTTTCAGCACGCTGGACACCATACCGGAATTTCTGCGTATCCATGCTAGATAGCCGTTGAGCCTGTGTACCCGTGTTAGATAGCCGTTGAGCCTGCACTAGGTTCATCCGATCTTTCAACAGGTCTCTTTAATCCTGTTGGGTTTCTAGCAACATTCCTCACCAGGATAGCCTGATGGGGTGCCAGTTTAGTCACCGACAACCCTACCATGCAGCAGGTTGTACTGGATTCCATGTTACCAGTAGCACTTATGAGAGCCTCATCAGTGACCTGGTGTATATATTATACACAAGTACGGTAATCCCTCAACTATTGCGGATGTTATGTTCCAAAAACTCCTGCGATAGGTGAAAATCCGCGAAATAGAAACAGTACTGTACTGTATATTTTTTTTATTTTTATAATTTGTATATATTTATTTATTAGATGCAAAACAACACTAGAGGAATCGACGTAAGTTTAAATAATAAACTGAGATAGGTGAACCGCGATATGGCGATGGATTACTGTATACTATATTT
>NC_068987.1:26240667-26248841 GCF_001194135.2 Octopus bimaculoides | reverse complement strand
TATATATATATATATATGTATGTATATATATATATGTCGTTTATAAATGTTACATCAGCGATCATGTTTTGAAATGAAATTTAATATTTTATTTCATATGTACGTGAGTGTGCGTTTGTGTGCTTTGTGTGTGTGTTTGTGTGTGTGTTTGTGTGTGTGTGTTTGTGTGTGTGTGTTTGTGTGTGTGTGTGTGTGTGTGTGTGTGTCCATATGTGTGCGCGCGTGTGTGTGTGTGTGTGCGTGTGTGTATCAAATTGATAGATTAAATACAATTTTACGATAAAAGTTTTGATTAAAATACCAGCTACTGCAAAGTAAAACCTCCCACTACAGCTCACCTGCATTTGGCACTTCTGACTATCACTGACTCCCACCACATCTGTTGTTTTAGTTTCCTTCTATCTGCGCAACTGGGGGTTGAAAAACATGGTGTTTTATTATATGTAAGACATTTTGGTGTATATAACGTTTTATAATGTGTATACAAGCATAGAACGGCTTTAGCTACGGATATTTTGTCTCAAACGTCTCTAAGATTGAAAACCACAAAGCCAGGAGAGGCACAGTGTTTTGACCTGCTTTGGTCTTTTAAGCGACGAATACCCCGGACGTTTTGAACCAATACAAAAAATGCTTGTTCCGATATAGAAATCGATAAATAAAACATCTACTGATTTGTGCAAAAGCAAACAAGGCAAGAATTAAATTATGTAAGCACTTGAAACAGCTTAAGATCAAAATGCCGGTGCGTATAACTCATAAGTTTCTTTGAGATGTTTTTCTGATACAAAATAATACAGCCAGTAATGTTCTACGTTTGTATACACGTCATAAATGTTATACATACCGATAGTTTAATCTATAATTGTTTCAAGATAGTATATTAATTTAATTCTACCCTGGATGTGTGTGTGTTCGTGTATGTGTGTATGTGGTGTGTTCTGGTGTGTAAGCATTTGAGTACATACCTATTTATATAATATTATATTTTATTATGTGTATATCTTATATGTTTATATTATATTACGTTATGTATTATACATAGTGTGTGTGTGTGTTTATGTGTGTGTGCGTGAATGTATACACACACACGCACATACACATAAACACATACACGAGTATGTATACACACTCATATGAGAAATTGTACGTTAGGATTTATAGATTCCAACATGATTCAACATCATCATCATCGCCATCATCAGCACCATCTCCTTTTCTTTCGTTACTACTACTACTACTACTATTTCTTCTTTGTTCTTTTATCCTTCGACCTTTATGTCAGCCTCTTCATCATCAGATTACGATTTTCTCTTTTTCGTTCCATTTCTTTTTCCTCTACTATATCTTATTCTTCTCTCTTGTCTTGATTTTAAATTATTTTTGTCCTCACTTTACTTGTTTCTTCGTCTTCTGCTCCTCTCCATAGTCCTTTTAATTTTCCCTTTCCTTCTTCTCCCCTTTTTTCGCTAATCTTTTTAATATTTTCTTGGTGCAGAGGCAAAGATGAACCTAATCGACTACCCTGTCGCTAATCCCACATATATGTGAGGAATCAAAGTCAGTAGCACAAAGTTACAAAGCAAAAACATCTCGTTAACGACACATTGCTGCTACCGCTTTCAGAGGTGAACTTCACCAAGTCATAACATGACACCTACTTACATGAGGGGAGAACGGTGCAAATAGTTACACAACCCAATAGGGCATTCTCTACATCATCCCTCTGCCTGCTAGAAATAACAGCCAAATCTGTCTTTAAAAACAAATTTAATACTGAAATGTTCAATACACAAGTTATTTTGAGATGTTTTTCCGACGAAAATAATTAGAGCTAGGTCTTTTTTGACAATGTAATCCCTGATGAAAAGCGAAATGATGAAGTGATCACGACTGGAACGCTTTTATACCTAACTGTGTTCGATTAGGACAAACCTGCGGTTTAGCAACTAAATCATCGATATTTTCTTTTCAGTCATTGGACTGTGGCCATGCTGCAGCACCGCCTTGACGAGTTTAGTGGAGAAAATCGACTCCAGTACTGGTTTTAAACTTGAAACTTATACTATCATTCTTTTTTATACTGAACAGCTAAGTCACAGGGTTGTAAGCAAACCAACACAGTTTGTCAAGCCGTGGTAAGGACAACACAAGCACGCACATACATAGATACATACATACATACATAATGCTTAAAGGAGAATCTGGATAAAGTGGAATTATCAGAAAGAGAAACTGACCGGCTGATTCGTACATTAGAAGTCAAATTTGTGTGTAGAACAGTAAAAATATGCAAGACTTTTTCTCAAGTTCCAAATGTGAATTTTTCTGTGTTAACTACAACCCAAAGATTGAGTCTTGTATCTTTGTTGGAAACCCCAGCTCCCACCTCAGTAGAAGATTTATAACAACTAAAAAATAGAAGACATTCACACACACACATACACATATGCTTTTTTGTGTATGTGCGCGCGTGTGTGTGTGCGTGTGTGTGTGTTTGTGTGTATGTGTGTGTGTCTATCTGTGTGTGGGTGTGTGTGGGTGTTTGTGTGTGTGTTTGTGTGTCTACACCACGGGCTTCTCTAATGTCACATTTCCACTCACAAGGCTTTAGCTGTTCCAGAGCTATAGTAGAAGACACTGGTCCAAGATGCCACGCAGTGGATTGAGAAGCAGGCTTGGACACTGGCCCAGGCAAGCTTGGGCACTGGTTCAAGATACCATGCAGCCATGTCTGCGCTTGTAACCTAATTACTGTTTTAAAAAAATAGCCCTTGTGGAACCAGTCATAGTTAATAATTTCGTTCATAGAACAAAGCAGAGCGATTTAATACAATACAATTAGTTTTGAAATTATGTATCATATCTTTTGGCGTCATGTGATGTCTTTCCATAGTCCAATAAGTAGTCTAGGGGTTCTGATCAAGTGAGAGTTGAAAGTCTTAACCAACGAGGCATAACATTACATTGTGGATCGTGCATGAACCGACAACTTTTCTTTTTTAATTTTTGTTTTACCATTGTTGGGATTTTGTTTTGTGTTGTTTTTTTTGTTACATCGTGTATGATACTCATTTACGGCGGCAGTGTCATGGTTGCTCTTGTTTTGGATTTGGTTTTGGTTTTGGTTTAACACTTACGAAATCCAGATTAAGCCGGTCTGTCATCATAAGCATCCCAACCGTAATTAACACAATTTTTAGACATATGCAGAATTACATTCTCCAATCTGTCATTCCGCTTCTTGTTTGTTTTTTTGTAAGTGTTAGTTCAATTTGGCACCTCGTTTAACAGGTAGAGAGTGACCTGGTAGAGTCTCCCTCGGGGATTCATAAGGTTACATCATCGGATCATGTCTAGAATTTTTTCTTTTAGCTGGTGTACCTGCTGCCTTGTTGGTTCATCAGAGAAACTCCCTTTGGGCTTACGTAGAATTCCGTGTTGATTCATGTAGAGATTTCACAATTGGCTCATGCATGAGTTCCTTAGTTGACTCAAGCAGTTCTACTTGTAGTCTCATAGCTCCTCCTTTGACTCATGTAGAAGTTCCCTTGTTGGCTCCTATATAGACCGTCTTACGACTTATCTAGAGAGTCCCTTGCTTCATTTAGTAACTGGTTTCTTGGCTCATACAGATATTGCTTTGCTGAATCATGTAGAGATGTCATTTTAATCCATGTAGAAACTTCTTAGGTGGATCATGTAGGGAGATTCGCTAGTTGATACATATAGATAATTTCTAGTTGCATAATGTAGAGATGGTTATATGGCTCGTGCAGAGACTGCTGAATTGATTCATTTAGAAATCTCTTGTTGCCTCATGAAGAGACTACCTTGCTATGTGGCCTATGTTGACACTGTTTTGTTGATATCTATAGATTTCCCTCTTCAGTATTATTAGCATTGATCAGCCCCCAAACAACCGAGTGACAGTAAATCGGGCCCGAACCATTTACATCCTAGCTTCATTCCGGCCATAAAACAAAAAAACGTGTGTGCTTCATGGGTGAATTAATAAATGTTATTATCCCGACATAAATGTGACACAAATGAATTCAAAGATCAAAGCTTCGCTATGTCAAAGAATCCAACAACTAAACCTTTGATGTATTTGGAAGTTGAAAATATCTCGCTGTTAGGATTTTTCTACAAAAACACAATAAAAATTTTCTTTTTCTATGAGTGTATTGTTATAGTTATTTTTTAGTAGTTCATTACTTTTTATTCTTTTACATGCTTCAGTCACTGGACTGCAGCCATGCTAGTGCGTTGCATATTTCAAATTTGGAACTTATTTGTCGAACCGCTATATTACGGAATATAAAGAGCCCAAACAAACATAAATGTCATAGATTTTTTTTAACATATTTCTTGGCTTTTTTTTTTTTCGTATTGTTCATATCATCCCCACCGCCTCAATAAATAGGAGAGACGTCAGTCAGACTTTAATGTAAGCTATATTGCATGTAACTTCATCATATATATCTCTTAACATCGACAATTTCCAGTATGAATGAATGATAACATAAGTAAATAAAATCGTTCATGAATGGTGACTAACGAGAAACAGGACACGGTTTCTCGGCTATATGTATTTGTTAGAACTAATTTTAATTGCAAACTACAACAGCCTAACTGATATGTGTGTGTATCTGTGTACCTGTGTGTTTATCTGTGTGTGTGCTTGTGTGTCAATATATATATATATATATATATATATATATATATATATATAAATGCATGCATGCACATATAGATGCAATCATATACGCACGTACAGGAATTAAATGATAAACATCAGTTGTGAAATAGCTGATTGATCAACACACACACACATACAGGCACAGAAATACACACATATAACATATACATACACATGCAAGCGTACATATACAATGGCGCATAGAATGGAACACGGGCGCGTGTGTAAAAATTCATGCGCAAGCATCCACTCATGCAGCCTGATATATTCATGAACACGTGAATGAAAACACACTTACAGCCAATAAAATTCGTGCACACACGCACAAACACACACTTATATAGTCAAAGAGACATCAAAATTTACAAATATATGTTTGTGTATGTATATACATATATATAAATATATATATATATATATATATATATATATATATATATATACTACACACACACACACATGCATACAACTAACTATTGTAGACATACATACCCCTACTTAGTATGCATATGCATATATATTTGTATGTGTGTATATAACGATTTATACACACGCACATACCATTTACCTACCTGAGACATGTATGCGCATGTAATCAGGCGAATGTGTATACACACCCACACACACACATATATACATCTATATATATACATATGTGCCTATATCTTTATACGTACACAAACGGACATGCATTCCTGCCCTAAATCACCAGTTGGTGTGTTACACTGTAATTTTTTGCGTATACATTTTGCCTGCCTAAATAAGTGTATATATACGTACATGTATGTGTGTACATATCGAAAGCATGAGGAACAAATGTGTCTCTTGTGTGATTTGAACACTCGATACAGAAACAAAAAAAAAAAGAAGTATAAAACACGCTCGGCGTTTAGTCAGGGTGTCTAATAATGCGGTCATTTGCGATAAGATATAAAAATATAACATAGCCATATAATCAATGACAATAATTCAACAGTGCTGTTTACAACGTTATATTATCAATAGAACTTACCTCATATATAATTTATCAATACATTTATCGAGAGTAATTTGTTAAAACCGGAACCCGAACAGAGAACATACCCTCCCCATGTAAAACAGTGCTTTGTTGTAAAAACAGTGCTTTTGTCGAGTTAATTAGTCCTTTAGAAAAATGACCGTATGATTTATCTTTTCTTACAAAACCTCTTCGTTTTTGTTGAGAACTCGTGTTCCAAGATTGATGCTAAAACGGTTCCCAAATGAAAACCATGAATAGAATCAGTGACGTGTTATAGAAGAGTTCTATGATATATTGGTTCCCGCTTACCAGAATAACAGATTATCTTCGATTGCAAGTCTCACTTTCTCCTCATTATTGCTGATCGAAACGCAGTGTTAACTTTCTAACATATTACAATCTCGATTTTAACGTAGCATGTTAGCAGTTGTTTCTCTTCTAAGCTCATACGGGAGAAATATTTCAGATTTTCTCATCAATGAACTCATTCTTTTATGCCAATGAAAAGAGAGAAAAAGAAATAGCTTGTCAGATATATAAGCCAATTTTTCCACCCATTTTTTTTTTTATCTACTCGGGCATTTTTCAGGTTGATTCTCTGAGCTGTTTGTATGCAAAATAATGATAAATTAGCAAACACTGTACAACCCATACTACCCCCATCTACTCAAACCAACGAAGTGTACTTCGCCATGTTCCTTTTAGGAGGGTAGTAAAACAGATATGTTATTTAGTCTGGACCTTGGAATTAGAATTCATAATTTGAGGCAGAAGCGAGATTTGTAAAACTGACGTGTTACCAAAAATTGCTAGTCATGCCGAGAAGGTCGAATTTAAAGCAATGTTTGTTAAAATTAGTGGAAAGAGTTGGCTTGTGAACTGTAGAAAGAAGTTAGTTTTGATGTTTCCACGAAGAAATAAAATCATTTATTCCGTTATTCGTAACTCACCTTGCTTCATTTTATACGATCTTATACATAGATTTTTAAGAAGAAACTTTTTAATAAACTTATTGTCGAGTGTGATATCCGGAATTCTAATCCGGCATACTCCAGTTTCGTATGCTTTCTCTTTCTCGAATAATCAAGATTTGGCTGCCCAGCTCAAGAGAGGAATCTTCAGTTAATACTCGTTCTTGGTGTCCTTCAATTATTCAGACATCTTTCTAGTCTCTGATAAGTCAACTAACACAAAAAAGAGGCTCTATTACACAATTATTGATGCTGTTGCTTATGAAGTTTTAGATTATAAGGTGGTGGTGGTGGTGGTGGTGGTGGTGGTGGTGGTGGTCGTCGTCGTCGTCGTCGTCGTCGTCGCCTTCGTCGTCGTATAGATGATACAATACCAGTAAAAGTAGGAAAGTGAACTAAATGCTATACAGCGTTTAGTTTTGTTCCTTAACGATTCAGATCAAATGCTATTCAGTCAAATTGTTCTTTTCATATCTCCATATTCAATAACATAATTATGGGTAATATACTTGGGTCGATTCAATCGACTATACAGCTTCCCTAATAAACATCGACCTCGTTTCTAGTTAAGCAAAATCAATATAGCCTCCGTTAGTTTATATACACACTAGTTCAGCAGTCATAGTATATGTGTGTGTGTGTGTGTGTGTGTGTGCATGTGTGTGTGTGTGTTCACGTTGTCATTTCGGTCTGCGACAGCCAAGACTAGAATCTAAGTTCGAGACCTAATTGGACCACTTCACTTGATCCCCGTTCTTCTGATTTTCCATCGTAGCAAAAAGCAAGGGGGTCTGGTAGGCCCAGATGACTTTTTTTTTTTCCACATCACATCAAAGATGTTTTTGAGCAGTCACAAGTCAGGTTGATCAGCTCTGATCAGCCCAAGTTTTGGCACCGGGAGATAACCTGCCTAAATGATATTGTGCAATCTACATAGCTCTTTTTCTAGATCTACCCAGTCTCACTCGCTCCCAGTGTAGTGAACGAGTGACGCGGTCCATTTGAATCCTTTTAACAACGACATCATTGTTTACCAATTTTGATATAAAATTATATCAATAGGCATCATGTGATGTGATACCGTATCGTTTTTGACTAAACATAGGTTCACTAATTGTTCATACACTCAAAATCTTGTACTGTAAAATTAAAGCGTTGTTTGTTCTTAATATTTTACTGACAAGTGTGGAGGCGCAATGGCCCAGTGGTTAGGGGAGCGGACTCGCGGTCATAGGATCGCGGTTTCGATTCCTAGACCTGGCGTTGTGAGTGTTTATTGAGCGAAAACACCTAAAGTTCCACGAGGCTCCGGCAAGGGATGGTGGTGAACCCTGCTGTACTCTTCTACCACAACTTTCTCTCACTCTTACTTCCTGTTTCTGTTGTGCCTGTAATTCAAAGGGTCACCCTTGTCACACTGTGTCACACTGTGTCACGCTGAATCTTCCCGAGAACTACGTTAAGGGTACACGTGTCTGTGGAGTGCTCAGCCACTTGCACG
>NC_068987.1:26239159-26240172 GCF_001194135.2 Octopus bimaculoides | reverse complement strand
GGCATACGAGTGGGTATATATTTATAAAAAAAGAAGTTTGAAAACGCCAATATATAAAAAATGAATTTTAATTTATAATTTTCTCAGAGATATTTAACATGTTTCGGTTCTTGAAAAAACGAACCTTACCAAAAATACATATTTAAAAAAATGTAACTAAAAGAAAAGTTCATATTTGTTCCTTACTGGTGTCAACATAGTCCACGTGGGAGCGTTTTTTGTATGGGTACATAATGGCTGTCTAGTGCGTTGACTTGAATCAAATCAACGCACTAGACAAGAGTTGTAGTATAGTATCGTAACTTGAGGAACGTTTTGGAAATTTTATACCTGTCGGACTGGGCTCATTCCACTGAGTTTACACAAGGCCTATTTGTTACTTAAATTTAGGAAGGAGAACTATCTGAGCACCTTATTACAGGAGTGATACTTTATTTACCAACCCCAAAAAGATGAAAGGTAAAATTTATTTCAGTGTCATTTGAACTCAGAGCACACAGAATAGAAACAAATACCAGATGGAATTTTAACCAACGATTTAACGACTCTGCCAACTCGCAGCTTAAACTGCTGAATATTAGAATATGGGAAATGAAATTGCGAGTGATGTAATAATACAACCTATCTAATACTTAAACTGAGTTTTATTGCAGAAATATGAATAACTGCTACATTAGGAAGTTTTCTCAGTTATGAAATATTACTCACAAATACATATGCCTCTTTGTGTCTGTATGTGTGTGTGTGTGTGTGTGTGTGTGTGTGTGTGTGTGTGTGTGTGTGTGTTCGAGTGCGTGTGTGCATGTGCATGTGTGTGTGTGTATGTGAATGCTACTGTCGACAGTCATTCGCTCCTACGTACACGCCGACATATCTGTATTTATGTACGTACATGTATATAGCGCGTGATCGAGTCGTCAGGGTGTTCAACTCACGATTACAAGCTCGTGGTTTTCATTCCTAGGTGGGGGCAGTGCTTTGTGTTCTTGAGCAAGGCACTCTACTTCAAGTCT
>NC_068987.1:26235253-26238798 GCF_001194135.2 Octopus bimaculoides | reverse complement strand
TCTCTCTCTCTCTCTCTCTCTCTCTCTCTCTCTCTCTCTCTTTCTCCCACGCTCACTACATCTGTCATATTCTCGATGTTCCGCTGGCTCAAGTGGATAGAAGAGCCGACAGTGTGTCTATATTTACATGCAACTACGTAGACGTCTAAATAATTAGCGGGAAAAACGCTATACGTTATGAGGGTATACTCTCTTGCAAGTGATGGTAATGGATATATATACATAGACATGTGTATGTGCAGAGTAGGGAATACAGAGAGTTGAAAACCAACGAAGAACCAAAAGTCAGAAGAAAGATCGCAATTTATGCATTCGAATTACAATATCGTGATGCTGTTGATTGAAGATATTGTATCTACCGGGGTTTGTACTGTCTGTCAAGTCACAACAAGGACCTCAGACATACAGTACTTTACGCAATATGTGTGCAGTTCCAAGTAATGCCAATTTTTACAATACAGCTAGATTGTAGGCTATTTCTAAAGTTTCCAAATGTTTATTCAAGTTGGGAGATGTTAAACTCAATTCTCCGATGACAATAAGGACAACTTTTATGTTTGATTCTCGTAGCTGCCGCACCTTGGAGATCTCAATTCCCAGGTCGCCATATTTATCAATCTTTTCTCTTTCTCTCATATGTTGATCTCCTGGAACTGCCACATCGATTATTAGGCACTCTTGTTTGTCCCTCCTAAAGGTTACTTTGTCCGGCCTTCGGTGCTCTGACATTTGGGCTGTCTGGAAGCCCAAGTCCCGGAAGATTTTTGCCTTCCCTTTTCGTCCATTTCCTTTTCCGGTGTATGTTGGTACCAAGCACCTGTTACCCCGTATCCATACTTCCGGCATAGTAGCCAGCGAAGATTTTGAGCTACTTTGTCGTGTCTGCACTTGTACTCTTTCTGCGCAAGGCTTTCACGAACATTAACAATATGAGACACGCTTTCGATTATTATTATTATTATTATTATTATTATTATTATTATTATTATTATTATTATCATTATTATTATTATTATTATTATTATCATCATCATCATCATCATTATTGAGTGAAAGAACAGTGCATGCCATCAAAGTGACACTGGGGTAAAATATACGAAGCCCAGTATACACATCATGACTACCCGTCTGATAAGGGTACACCAGGCACATGCATCACAACCATATGTGCGCGACATGGTGATTGCATATCAAGATAAACAGCGCATAACCTTACAGGTGGGGCTCAGATAGAATTTTCTTCAGGCCGAGTAGCCCAACCCGCCAATGGTCCTTCAGTAAGGGTTGTTTAAGGATGTTGAACGAAACACCCATTTTTCCAGAGGTGAATTCTTCAAACACCAAAGAATTCCTCTCAACACGTGGCTGTGATGCTCCCCCACTACTTCTGCTCATGATCAGAGATGCACATATCGTCAGCCACCAAGAGACATGCTCAACTGATTAAGGTCAAACAACTGACAAGCAAATCTGTGGTATTAAACAGAATATTTGCTGTAGCCCATCTTTTATATCATGACAAGACAATGTACATGATAACAATGTACATGATAACACTTCCAATTATTATTATTATTATTATTATTATTATTATTATTATTATTATTATTATTATTATTATTATTATTATTATTATTATTATCATCATCATCATCATCATCATCATCATCATTATTATTATTATTATTATTATTATTATTATTATTATTATTATTATTATTATTATTACACGGCACCTCACAGCTTATTTTGCTGGGTACGATGGAAAGTTTTAGCTATCCACAGTCAGCAGACTAAGGTGACACTTGTTTACTGGTCATGCTTCAAGAACCCTGCGAAGAATTCTTGCAGTTCCAAGCAATGCTGATTTTTGTAGGTGTTCTACCGTCACACTCGTGGTTTAGTAGCTAGAGGTATTCAGTTCACGACTGTAACGTCCTGAGTTCGATTTCCGGCGTCGTATTGTGTCCTTGAGCAAGACATTTTATTTCCCGTAGCTCTACTCCACTCGACAGACAAAAATGAGTTGTAGCTGTATTTCAAGGCACCAGCCTTGACATATTCTGTGTAATGCTGAATTTTTCTGAGAACTACATTAAGGGTAGGTGCTTCTGTGTAGCGCTCAGCCTCGCACGTAAATTTCACGAGCAGACGGTCCCGTTGCTCGAATCAAGTAGAACACTCGTTGTCGTAACCGACGGAGTGCCAGTAATTTTATCGTTGCTCGTTAAAATTTGAACAGGTTTATTCCTTTCCTTCCAATGCAACTGGGACTTTTTTATGACCGAAGTAATGGTGAGTGGCCTACTTCATTCAGATCTAGAGCTCAAAACTAATTTATGCTATATTCATCAAGGTAGTCATCTAAGTTTTTGAGTTTTAGAAGGCCTAGCTCGTTGGGATCGACATCGCAAAATATTGCTTTCACAAAACAGTTCAATTTTTTTTCACATCAAAAGCAATACCGAGAGGTGGTCATAAACATACTATATCCATGCTACCAGCAAGGTAACCTGTAAGTTCTCAAGATTCATTGCCCTCTGGTTTTGCTGAGCTCTTCAGACGTCAGAAGACGGCTTAGTAAATGGTATATGATCAATGAGAGAAAGTATGACAGGTTGTACTTGTTGGATATCTAGCACCACAAGACAAAGGTCGGGATGCAAATGGATTCGAAGTAGAATTGTAATACTTTCCATGCCCTTTCATTTCAGTATACCCTTCATTGTGGCTTGGACGTTGTTTTTAGTTCAACGTCTCGGCTGGGGGATACTACACCACATTCTTATATGAACAGTAAGTAGATTTCGATCTTTTCCTTATCTTGTTATGCCCTATAAAATTGATATCTAACTGCACCGACCCGACACAGTTATACAAACTCTGTACAGGTATTCTCCTGGACTTGTTAGCAGGTACATCATTATCCTAACCATCCAAACGCACACACACCTTATATATATATATATATATATATATGTTTTTTTATATTATTAATAAATTCATAAACTTATCAATAATATACTCAGGAAATCAATATTTAATATTTCGAAAGGTATATATCCAATATGACATGATAATATAATAAATTTTAAATTTTAAATATAAATATACGAAATATAAATATGTATAAAAATATGAATGTAGATAAATATACGTGTGAATATAAATGCGTATAAAAATTTATGTGTAATTAAGCATGAATATTGTAAAGTCTAAAATATAAAATATAAAAAAACTAAAATTTAAAGAGTTAAACATCTGACGATCGGATATTACTATAATCACAAAGTGATCAAAAGATCAGCTTACTATCAGTAATTCCGCTCTTCGGAGATGAATTAAGGACCAATGGTATATATATAATATTAATTAAAACATTAGAAATATTAAAAATTAAAAATAATAATAAAGTGTATACTGTCCTTCCTATAAATTGTAAAATTAATCCTTCTGAAATATGTAAAGTTCATTCCTTTCATCCTTTGTTGAAATTTCAAGTGTTAAACACTTTTTTGTATAAAAATTGGTATATTTTTTTATAA
>NC_068987.1:26233047-26234463 GCF_001194135.2 Octopus bimaculoides | reverse complement strand
ATATATATTACTTTATATAAAATTATATGGGTGGGGATAAAAAACCTTAATTTTTCTCTGCTATGTTATACAGGTTGCAATTGCCCGCTTCTTTAACTTATTCTAAATGGTAATAGGGATTTGTGAAAGGAAAGACACTTTCACAGTTAACGAAGTTTCCCTTATGATGTAATTGTTACAGTATTGAAATTTCACAGTTAGCTGCAGCATATTTTATAAGATATCGTGAGCACTAAAACACCGCTGCAAGTATTATATTACCATAACACAAGCATGCGCATGAGATTTTAACATTAGAACATAATAGACGTATATATGCGTGTATATGTGTGCATATATATATATATATATATATATATATATATATGTGTGTGTGTGTGTGTGTGTGTGTGTGTGTGTATGTGTGTGTGTGTGTGTGTATGTATATATATGTATGTATGTATGTATGTATGTATTGATGGATGAATGAATTGGATGATATGGATGAAATGAATGGAAATATGTGTGTATAGATAGAGTGATACGTACATACATATATATATATATATACATACATACATACATACATACATACATACATGCATATATACATATATATTATATGCTTTTGAAAATATCACGTTAGCTCGGCGTAGTTAACTGCGGGGTATGATAAGCTAAGCTCACTACACGCTATAATATCGGAAATCTTTACAGTGATATAAATAACATATTACACTCTAGGGAATGGGAAAAAATTAGAGTGGGATAATTTCAGAATGATGATATAAAATACCGACTTCATCTGAATCGAAAGAAGAAAAGAAAAATAATTCAATATGATAAACTAGTTTGAAACCAAACCTGAGAACTAATCCTCAGACATGCGGCCCGTAAGATATTACATTGGCTATCACTTTACTATGTTGTGAGATATCTTCTTCTATAGATAATGGGAAATGTTTAGAGTGGAATATCATAAAATAATGCTTTGCGAAGTTTTACAAAACTTCTTACGATACGTTAAAAACATTACCGATTTTATACTGTTCGGAATTCGTAAAAAAAACTTTTAAAATATGATATATTTCATTTGATCTAAATGCACACACACACACACACACACACACACACACACACACACACACACACATATATATATATATATATGTATATAAGTATATGTATAAAGACATATATATACATACATACATGCATATATATACATGTATATGTATGCATATATATATATATATTTCATTATATGTATTTATTTTCTCCTAATTAATAAATAACTTGGACAAAATAAATTGGTTAATAAATACCAGAGTAGCAAAGATCACAAAATAATTGTGGTGTAACTCCTGTTTATGAGGTAGAAACTCCTTGATATTTTGGGTACTTGAGTATGCAGTTAACATATGCGTTTTACTCCAT
>NC_068987.1:26228365-26232940 GCF_001194135.2 Octopus bimaculoides | reverse complement strand
ATATATACAGGTAGGCTAGAGACTAGAGTTCTCTGTACAGAATACACTTCGAAGTGTTCAAGAGCCGATAGATGAGTAAATCTAATGACAAGCAAGTTATGCAAATCGATTTACACAGAATATTATGTACATTTAACAGAAAAAAATATACATGTGTATGGATATAAAATAGTCCGACTTACAGAATATAAATATCAGGAGTTAAATGAGTATAACTTTTCGGACAATGTTTCTTCATCAGATACTTGGTGAAAGTCCAGGGAGAGACAAGGAAGTGGGAAAGGTGATAAAAGAAGAGAGGAGATAGCCAGGGGAAACGCACCTGGGTTAGGTCCAGATGTTCGACCTTTGCCTCACTGGACGTGAGACGAGTAATTGCAAGAGATTG
This sequence comes from Octopus bimaculoides, assembly GCF_001194135.2. Lineage (NCBI taxonomy): Eukaryota > Metazoa > Mollusca > Cephalopoda > Octopoda > Octopodidae > Octopus > Octopus bimaculoides. The sequence continues at coordinate 26,232,552 of NC_068987.1, read as the reverse complement.
ATAGAGGAGTGCCTGTTGATGTGTGTATGAGAGAGTGTGTGTCTGTCCGTGTGTGTGTGCGTGTGTGTAATTACGTGCGCCTATGTCTGTGAATACGACTGGTACGGTGCTAGTGTATATGGTAGAAGTGAGTAGGATTTCGTTTAGAGAACTGACAGGTGTGTGTGCGTGTATATATAAATATGTTTCTCCTATCACTTCTTGTTCACGAATGAAGCCATCGTCGTTCGGTGTTCCTTAACAGTTGAAGTCAGCTTTTTCTGTTTTTTTAACTTAGGGGGTATAATTCTGCTGTGTATCATTTATTTCTCCTTTTCAACTTTTCCCTGAAGAAGGCTGCCGTCCGAAACGTTGGATTTTCCATTCTTCACAGTACGTTCACTACTCTTTTTATCGATTTTATAACAGCGGGCGTGCATGTGTGTGTGCGCGCGTATTTATGTATGTATGTATGTATGTATGTATGTACGTACGTATGCATGTATATATGTGTGTGTATATATATATATATATATATATATATATATATATATATATACACTTTAAGTCAGATGGAGCTGATTTAATGCATGTACCTCCTACTAAATATGTTGAGTACCTTTTTATTTCGTTTGTCAGCCCTCTGCACAGATGCTATACTATGCAGAATTGGAAAAAGTGTGTACTATTTTACTCTGGTTTGTTCGGGATGAAATTATAGTTGAAAAAATAAGTTGAATCACCATTAAAAGAGAGACAAACAAAAGTGTGTTGAAATGAAATATTGCCCCTCAGAGATTCCAAATAGGTTTGTGCGATAAGGTGAATGTGCGATCTGTTAAAATTGTGGTAATTTTTACAAAGTACGCAACAGAGTTACAAGTTTATGTCGTGAAATAAATATTACTATTTTAAGTATCGGAACATCTGGAACAAACTTCTCTCTGTCCCTCCGGAATCGATGACATTAGTACAAATATGGATTTCTGACACTAGCACAAAGTCCCAAATGTTGATGGAGTGGAATATATTCAATTAGATTCACCTTGGCATTTGACTGATACGCATTTTATCGCCGCTGGAAGAACTTAAGAACTGCTCCCAGCGGGATATTTGTTTTCATAACGCAAAGTGATACGGATACACTGTGGCCACCAGGAGTTTTGTTTGATATGCTATCGATTCCGCTATTAATGCAAATAATCAAAATAATATAGCCTGTCATTCGGGGCGTGTAGCCTAGTGGTTAGGGTGTTGCATTCATGAGCGTGGGATCGTGGTTTCGAATACCGAACGGGCGTAGGGTGCGTTGAATTTTTGAGCAAAGCACTTCATTTTGCATTGCTTTGTGATCACTTCAACGTCTAAAGTCTGGCACACCGTGCAGCTGTACAAACAATGTCGATTTGATTGAGGGAGTAAGCTATTGTGCTATACTACATTTTATCACTATGAACAAATCATCAGATTATTCATCAAAAAATTTTCTTTCTTGGACTCGAGAGACTACTAAGAAAAATAGCGTGCCGACAGGAGTCGCCATGCTCTCAATCAACATGCTGGAAACAGCAACCAGACAGACCTCAAGTAAAACCCTGCTGTCGTGAATGAAGAAGGTCACCCTCAACAATGATGCCATACTCGTGTATCAGTGATCATAAATATGTTTATACAAGACTTGACTATAAGGAAATCAAGTGCTAATATAGTGAATGGTTTCCTTAACAATAATAAATTCTCAGCCAACTTAGTGTTTCAGACGTATACTGTCTATTTTACTAATTCCACTGAAAACATGATATTACAACTTCTATTCCTTTATCAACATGAAAATACATGAATATACAACTTCCATTTCTTTATCAACTAAAATTCACAGGACAGATAAACTGTACGTGGATTCTTCTAATCAAGATAGTTAAAATCATTATCTTCGTTAATCGCATCAGCACTGGACAGAGACGATTATTAATAAATAGCGATACATATTATAAAACCATATATAAATAGGTATTATTACATCAGTATTAGATAGAGATAAGTATCAGTTAATACGTAATACAGAAACAACGATAGGTATTATAGAAATATAGAGATAGGGTATTATAGAAATGTTGTTGCTGCTGTTGTTGTTACTGTTGTTGTCGTATCGATGTTAGTGTTTTGCTTGTTGTTGTGTAGTCCCAACCAGATATGATTGAACAGAGCTACAGTGAAAGACATTCCAGCAGTTATATTGTATCTTGTCATACACAGTGTATCTGCATAATCTAATGAGTCCTCTTTTTTAAGACGATAAAGTATGTGATTCGAGTGTATGCCTTTGCTATTTCTAGTATGTCTGACGACCTCCTAGATGCTCCAACGTCGTTTCTCTCTTCTAACATTAACCTTAAAAACAGTGAAGTGACGATAGGCTACTGGTTTAATTGTAAATGTATATTTATTTGCGAGACACATCTTGAATCCAAACATCTATCTGCTTAAATAGTAAGTCAAAAACGCATTTCACGAGCCAGTGAGAGAATGTATTCACAGTTTGTCGACCTTCAAGAAGTAGCAGCCAAATATTCCTCAAATCACTCGCTAGCGTTTCAAAAAGAGAGGTACATTGCCTTATGTAAAATAAGACAGACTACATAACATGTTCTGGAAGAGAACATGATGGTTAACTGAACTAAACCACAGCAACTATTACAACTATGATTTTCATCCCTTTATTGCAACACAATGCAGTGTTTTAGCCTTTATGTAACTTAAGGTTTATTATATAAAATATCTAAGACGATTTTACATTTTGATAAATATTTAGACAGTAAAAGAATTGGTATTCTCAACCCTCTCAGAATTATTCTGCGACCTAGCTCATAGAATTATGACAACAGTGCAACAAACCTACTATACAATGAAAATGTTTAATGGTAATAACCTTTTTATTTTGTTTCCAGGTGCGAATTACTGTTGTGGCTGATGATGGTTACCGCTCTTAAATTGATAGCAGTGATAGTAGTTATGCCATCAGCTTCCAAAACCCCAGCATATTTATGTCTATTGTGTATATCATTCTCTCATTTATCTTCGGTAAATTTAAACTTTCACTTTTATAATATATCTCTTACTTCACAACAAGGGTTCCACGCTTGGAAATGCCATATTTCTAATGTTATTGCTAAATATTCACACAGTATTTATAAGGGTTCTTAATTCCTTCTCTGACTTCAGTTCCGCTTTTGCTATTCATGGATGATCAAGCTTTAGACCATTCCTGAATTGCATATGATTTACTATCATTTGGTCTTTTCCTGGGCGATATCCAGCTTTTACTTTCCTTAATTCGGGGAAGAGTGGGATATAAGATCAATAATAGACGATAAAGTGATAATCTATTTTTCCAGTCTCATGTTGGAAGTGAAGATTAATGAAATGAGAAATTAAGGATGACAGCGAAGAAATAAAATTTAAAATATTTAAATAGAAAGGTCATTATTGTGACAACTTTAAAAAAATATTTTCCGAAGTTATTATTGTTGTTATTATTATTATTATTATTATTATTATTATTATTATTATTATTATTATTATTATTCTTAAGATTTAGTTACGTGTTTCTAACACTTGAGATTATTTAAACCAGAGTTTGGTAAGACATCGCCTGTGAATGAAATTTCATCCGCATTAAAACGTAAGTTTATCCGCTGACGACGTTTGTAAGGAAAAAAGCTTAATCCCAAACAAAAATAAATGTACTTTAATATAAGTAACATACACGAATTTCCAACAGATTTATTTTTTTTGACTGCGTAGGTATACTCCCACATATTCTTTGACACTTGCTATTCGCCTCTAGCTCCCGTTTCCACATTTAAGCCATCACAGTGGCAAGAAGCGTGCTTTCCAACCACATAGTTCTGGGTTCAGTCTTGTGAATGGATTTGATAGACGGAAACTAAAAGAAGCCCGTCATATATGTGTGTGTATCTGTGTGTGCTTGTTTGTCCCCGCCACTCACCGCTTGACAACCGATGCTGGTGTGTTTACGTCCAGTTAATCTAGGGATTCAGCAAAAGGGTTCGATAGAATAAGTACCAGGATTTTTTTAAATGTTCTTCAAAATGGTGCCCCAGCATGGCCGCAGTCTAGTAAATGAAACAAGTAAACCAATCTCATATTTCCTGTCCACGGTCTTATAAAATCTACGTCTTCTTTCT
>NC_068987.1:26222865-26225741 GCF_001194135.2 Octopus bimaculoides | reverse complement strand
TATATGTATATATATATATACACACATACAAATATATATATATTTGCATATGTACAGATAGATAGATAGATAGATAGATAGATAGATAGATAGATAGATAGATAGATAGATAGATAGATAGATAGATAGATAGATAGATAGATAGATAGATTATATATTTGTGTGTATACTCCTTTACTTTGAAATAGAAGCTAATGTTGTTTATATATATAAATATAGTCCCCGCCTTCCAACATTCTCTCTTCTATACATCAATTACTTTCTAGCTCTCACTTCTAACAACACATATTCCTGTGTACATGGCTGTACTCATCCCTTCTTCTATTTAACCTTCCACACAAAGACAACATATTCCAGACTTGTACTGCTTCCAATGAACAGAGACTACGCCAACTGCTTTCAACGTGGACATGACAACCTAGTCACCTGCAACAGCATCAAACGACATACATTACATATACCAAGGAAAACAGTATTTCACAACATAGCAGAATCAACAAGGGAATATCTATGTGATCTCTCGGCCGCCTAGAAATAGCAACCAAATTTCCCCTTAACCCTTCGAACGCGAAACGGATATATCCCCTCAAAATTTCATTAAAGTTAATTGCAGGAAACGATTTTACTCCTCGGTTTTGCAAAACCCTGTTCTTATGCTGCGGAGAAACGGAGACATCCCTGATGACTCTCTCTACGAAGAATAATTTTTCACATTTTTCTTAATTTTTATGTGGCTGTGCGGTAAGAAGCTTGCTTGCCAACCATACGGTTCCAGGTTCAATCCCACTGCGTGGCACCTTGGACAAGTGTCTTCTACTATAGCTTCGGGTTGACAAAATCCCTGTGGGTGGATTTGGTAGATGGAAACTGAAAGAAGCTTGTCGTATATACGTTAGTGTGTGCGTTTCTATATGTTTATGTCTGTAACTGCCCTCCCTCACTGATTGACAACCGGTGCTGGTTTGTTTACGTAATTTAGCAGTTTGTCAAAAGTAACCGCTAGACTAAGTACCAGCCTTTAAAAATATAAATACTGAGATCGATTTTTTCGACTAAAATTTCTTCAAAGCAGTGTCCCAGCATGGCCGCAGTCTAATGACTGAAACGAGTAAAAGATAAAGGATATATTTCCTTAAATATCCCTTTACAGAGCAGGAATCAAATAGTTTTAGTGGAGAATATGAAAACCGTAACAACAGGAGATATTGAGAAAATATTGCACAACCAGAAAATATCGATTCTGCTTTTTTGGTGAATAATTAACATCCTTACAGAATGCCCATGAAATTTAATTAGGCAATCAAAGGCTTAATCACATCTTATTGTCTTTTTAAGTATTCCTGACACTAGATTAAGCAATGTAATAGACTAAAAAAACAAGATGGAGTGGTCATAACGAAAACACTTCTGATCATATGCTTGCTAAATCGGGGACGATCAGTGCCTAAAGAAACAATAAAATCTACTTCAATGGCGTCATCTAATACCTTGAATGTCCCTCCTTAATTAACACCAGTACGGTTTCCAAAAAGCCAGATCTACTGACGACTTACTCTGTTCCCTTTTGCATTAGTATGCTCTCACTTTGGTGGAATTTGGTGGAAGTAATATTGTCACCCTCGACAACAGCAAAGCTTTTAATTGTATCTGCCATGCGAATTTCCTTTCGAAACCTCTTTCCTACAAGTTTCACCTATCTCTCATCGCACGAGCCAGTAGCTTCTTATCAGATCGCACAACTGCTGCGTGTGTTAACGGGGTTCTTTATCTTCCACATTCTGTCAACTTACCGGCATTTTCCAGGGTCCTGTTTTTGGTCTGCACTCTCTTCCTCCTGTACATCAGTGACTTATTTGCCGCTACGTTCAACATCTATTCTTTCACAGACCGAAAAACTTCACTCTATTCTGAAAGAGAGCAAAAAATTTGCTACTGATCTCTTAGGCACCCACCAGATTGATCAGGTTGAACGAAATGCGCCAACTGCTGCTGCAAAGGAAATAAAATTAATTGCAAAATTAATTGCACAGGAAAAATTAGCTAGCAGATGGGAACAAAAACCTCTGCATGGCAAGTATGTGGCTCATAGCAAACAAGCTGATGTCGACCAGAAACACACGCATCAATGGTTACGAAGCTCAGGGCTAAAAGTAGAGAGTGAAGGCTTCATATTACCTGCTCAAGACCAAAGCATATTAACTCGAAACTACCAAGCGAATGAGATAAAAAATGGAGCTGACCCAAAATGCCGATTCTGCAACGATGAGATTGAAACTATAGACCACCTAATCTCAGGGTGTAGAGTCTTAGCTCCTGTAGAATATAAAGCAAGACATGACAGAGTCGGCCAGTATGTACACTGGACAATATGTCGGCGTTATAAAATCAAAACCGCTGACAAATGGTATAAACACCATCCTGAAGCTGTGACTGAGGGAAAAAAATGTGTCGATTCTCTGGGACTTTCCCGTACATACCGACAAAACTATAAAAGCTAATAAACCGGATATTATTACAAACGATCAGACAGCGAAGATGTGTTTATTATTTGACATGAGTATTCCTTGCGATCATAATATAGCGGCGAAAGAATTTGACAAGATCAGTAAATATAAAGACTTGCTAATAGAAATTGAAAAAATTTGGCATCTCAAGGAGACTACCGTACCAGTGATTGTAGGATCTCTAGGAATGATAAAAAAAAAGGTACTGAAACCTATTTGAAAATGATACCAGGCTTACCATCCTTACAGGAAGTGCAAAAAATCGTGTTAACTGGAACGACTCATGTACTGAGAAGAGCATCATCGCTGTGAAAATAACATCCATTCATGAATTTATTTATTTAACAATTTTTATTTAAATACATATTTTAC
>NC_068987.1:26214991-26220754 GCF_001194135.2 Octopus bimaculoides | reverse complement strand
ACATAATTTTCTTATGGTTTCTTAAACATTCACTTGAACAAAACTGTACAAATCCAAATATATGGTACCCTAGGTATAACACCTACATGAACTTCTAACTTGTTGTCTCTTGAGGTCTCTGGGTGAGACTTGGATCCAACTTGTACAAATGCAAAACAAAAGTCAAACATAAAATGATAATAATAAAACTACTGAACAATAATAATAATAACATCGAAAAATACCTTAGGAATGAGATCCCAGGTTCGAAATTTCCCCAAGACACCTGATGAAGGCTGGAGGGTATATCAGCCGAAACGTATTAACAACAAACAAGGTGAGGACAAATATCCGTCAAATGTAAATAATGTAAATAACAATTTCTCCGATGAAGAAGTAAATTTCAGTTCGTTGAGAATTTTTGGCAAACCTCACTCAGTATATCCCTATGTACCTGAATATTAGTTTCAAATTTTAGCACACGGCCAGCAATTTGTGGTGGGGGTGGTATGTCGATTACGTCGACCACAGTGCTCAATCGTTACTTATTTTATCGACCCGGAAAGGATGAAAGGCAAAGTTGGTCGCGGTGGAATTCGAACTAAGCGTTTTTTCCGGTGTGCTAAAACGCGTACCTGAATATTAATCAAAAATTGACACTTCTCATTTGACGAGCCTTTATCTGATCATCAGCCCCTCTAGAAGTAGCCACCAAATCTCCTTCGATTGTGCCAATCTGTCTTAAAAAGAAAGAAAAACATACTGGACAATGTAGCGTTAGATATTCTCTACGTCGAGATAGTCTGATCAAAGATATGCTTCATTCAGGGCTCATCTGAAGCTGAACAACAATAAGAATCTCACAAAATATCTACTTCATATTCCAAACTTTTTAAAATCATTATTTGACAACTCTTGGTCAAAAGGCCTTAGTCACAAACTTAAATTATTAATTCAGTGACAGTTAACAGTCCTACCAACATATATTCTGTCTACAGACAAGATGTTTATATATGTCTATACATACAGTAATAACTAAACTTTATAGATGTATTCTATAATAGAGTATTCCGAAATATCACATTTTTTACGCATACATGCAGCAACCAAATTTACTGGCATGTATTTTATCGACACAGACTATGATAAAATTCCACAGATTCCAGATTTTAACGTTACTCTCTGGAGAAGAAATTACAGTATCTTACTTCCAGGAATTTAACACAAACGAACCTGAAGATTCAATATTCAAAATTAATAAAAATTTAGCATACTAAATCTGCTGAATATTTTATAACTAACCTTCTTAACTGTTCTATATCTACAGATAAAAAAATAATTAAATGATATTTAAATAATTAAATGACATTTAAATTTCTTATCTCGTATTTAATTAATGTTCCTTGAGTTTTTCGCCCTTGGCTTTGTCACCACATTTCTTTTTGACAAAGACTTATATTGAACGAGTCGAAAACAGTATTTCCTAGCAACAATGTTGATGAAATCTTTCCTTATCTTGACATCTACTCTGTCTCCTCAACCACCACACTTTCACCTCGTTATATATGGAAATTCTGTTTATCTAGTGAATTTCAATTGTTTCTTTGAACGATTTGCTTCTTCTTTCTTCTGTCTATGTTATCTGACATTTTCTGTTCTTTGACTAAGGGACTGGCAGATAATACTGTGCCATTTGCAATTATTTTTCATTATGTTTATTTTCTTCGGAATAAAAGAAATAAGACAAAGCTTGAACAGAGTCTGCAAACCACTTTTTCTTAAAGGTTCTCAAGTAATCGACTTAAATTTAATTTTTAGCGTGTATAATTTCCATGTCAGTATTTTTCTATCTTTATTTTATTACACCAATCTTTACTATACATTTTCCAAAGTATTATATAGTTAAGAAACAAGGGCAGGGGTTTATAAAATGTTTTGCAATATTTAGTTATGGCGCTTTATATTCTGAGTTCAAATCTCGCCGTGGTCGACTTGACCTTTCATCCTTTTGGAATCGATGGAAAACACTTGGTCGAGTGTATTGGCTCCTCCTACGCCACCACCACAAAAATGGACTGCTGGTTTTGTTTCTGTACCTGAAGAACATATACTTAAGAAACAAATATTTCACTAGATATAAGGCTCATTTTTAACAGAAAATTTCGCTTGTAAGTGGAATTAAACCTAGTACTACAAACAGGGGTTGACATCGTTGTCAAGAAATCCATTTTGTTACTATGCAGCCTCGTATCCGATCCTACTGCGTGACACCTTGAGCAGGTGTTTCTGTCTTATCTTCAAATCGATCAAAGCCTTGTGGGTGGAACTTGATAAAGATAGACCGTACCGAAACCCGTTAGATAGACCGTTGTTCGTTGGTGGTAGACATAATTAATCATCTGCTTTAACAACACCGTCCGATCCTCGGGTACTCCTGTACTCACTGTTGCAATTCTCTGGTCAATTCTCTGGTCAGAGAATAACATTCTTCCTTCCTTCCTTCCATCAGTCTTCCGTTTTCTCGTCAATCTCAGAGACTCTGAAGAGGATTATGTGGGCTGCCTTTTCTTCTCTGAATAGGGATATGAAAAACACGTCTTCATTTATAGAATGCTAACGCTGCTTGGAGTTATGTATTACACTTAAGGGCCAATGAGAATAAAATTCATTGGGTTAGACATGAGTACAATCTAACAATCTGATCTCCCGGTTCCTTCTCTGATAGTCTATCAACTAGGGACTCCACGGCATTCTTTCTTTTGTATAGTGAGAGTTTACATCCGCCAAATGATATTCCACTGTTCATATCACACACTGGGGTACATCCAGATGAAGACACATGATGACATAACCATCAAGTGGACTGATCCAAATTACATGGTAGTTAGCAGCAACCACACTAAGTTTTAGCTTACCACATTAAAGAGTAATTGTATAGTATAATAAAAGTTTGCAGTTGAATACAGTCCCTTTCTACGATTGTTATCATTTTTGTTGCTGCTGTTAGTGCGGTTATTGTTTTCTACCTCCTAATCGAGCAGACCTTTGATCAAAATTGCTCCAGTCATAAACTTCCCATATTTTGTTTTGTTTTGGAGATAATCTGTCTAGAGTGGAGGCGCAATGGCCCAGCGGACTCGCGGTCATAGGATCGTGGTTTCGATTCCTAGACCGGGCGTTGTTAGTGTTTATTGAGCGAAAACACCTAAAGCTCCACGGGGGGATGGTGGTGAACCCTGCTGTACTCTTTCACCACAACTTTCTCTTACTCTTTCTTCCTGTTTCTGATGTGCCTGTAATTCAAAGGGTCAGCCTTGTCACACTGTGTCACGCTGAATATCCCTGAGAACTACGTTAAGAGCACACGTGTCTGTGGAGTGCTCAGCCACTTGCACGTTAATTTCACGAGCAGGCTGTTCCGTTGATCGGATCAACTGGAACCCCCGACGTCGTAAGCGACGGAGTGCCAACAACAACAATCTGTCTAGAACTACAATTTCTAATGTGTTTCTTTATTTCAAATACATTGTATCTAGGGTTAAATTATCCAACTTTTGTTATATAGCTTAATCAGAGAAGGAAAAGCAACGCTTCTGACCCTTTTGCAGTGACTTCGAGCCTAGTGGGGTGAAAGAAATATCAGCTTAATATCCTTAGGCTATAGACTTTACTGGAGGCATGCAGCTGGAAATATTTCACGAAAAGAAACCTAAATGATATCGATGGCATTTTTCTGCTTTTTTTTTTTTTTTTTTGATAATAATACTTCATAAAAGTAATTCGTCAGATTCTATTAAATATATTTATGCAAAATTTTTCACTTGTTAAGGTTATCACTAGAGATTTTTCTATAGAAATTAAAGCCAGCACAGATTTTGTTACGAAGTTTCGTATCCGAGACGCTTGATGTAAACAACAATGAGATTAAAGATGAAAATGGGTGATGGATGTATATGACATATTTCGGGAGCTTTTGCTCCTTCATCAGTAGCACCCATCAAACCTATTAATTATCCACGAACTCATTGCTTTAAATAGCCACTAAATATAGCCGTGTAACGCTGTTGGATATACCAATTTTCCTATGAAAACACATTCCTGGAAGCTGATGCGTAAATATTAAGAACCTGTAGGGACACCGAATTTCGTTATGCAACTACAATATACTACAAAGTATTAAAAAATACTGCATTCTATTGTGTTAGCGGTAGTATTGCATCACTTAAGATTGTTTCTACAGATGTTTTAATAGCAATTATAGGCAGCTCTGATTTTGTTACGACGCTTGGTATCCAAGATGCCTGATGTAAACAACATGATCCAAGATGAGAAACGGGTATATCCAAAAACGTTACACCACTATGTGTGAATTCGTGGATTAATAATGGGCTGGATGGGTTTAAAACTCCTGAACTATGGTATAGACGCTCATTAAACATATGTCACTTTCGATCTCATTGTTGTTTACATCGTGCGTCTTGGATATGAAACGTCATAACAAAATCATTGCTGACTTTAATTTCTATTAAAAAAATTCTGTAGAGATAAACTTAACAAGTGATGCAATAGCACTGCTAACACAATAGAACACAATAGTGGCTTATAAAAACGTTTAATATACTTTGTAGTATATCATGGTTGCACAACAAAGAACGGTGTCCTTACCAATCATTAATATTATGCAAGATTGTTTACAAATTTTTAATGTAACACAGAAATTGAATCAGCCCCCATAAAGAGACGAGCAATAAAGATATTTATGTATGTCTATTAATAAACGAATATACAAATTAACAATTCTGTAAAATAAATTTCAACTTATGTTTTATCTTTCTTTTAAGTTTCTTTATACTTTCAAACATGCTACAGAGGAATTGAAATTCTGGTGACCCGAATGATGCCAGCATTCGTTTGGAGGTCGAAATGGATTCCAATTACCTACCCCAAGTCGATTGGCCTGTTAGAAATAACAGTCAAATATCCGTTAGCTGTCTTAACGGAAGAAAGCATAGGATCAAGTATTCCTAGATATATTATGCTTGAATATAAGTTGAAATGGCCACGAATAGAATATCTTGATCAGAGATGACCTGGGACTCCAGCAACAACAATGACGGCAGTGGCGACATGAGGGACAATTACTATACGATACAGTAAAACTTCGTGGTCAATCAACTTTGGTTTTGGTATCTTACAACAATATTGCGGCACAAACAGAAAACCTTAACATTTTTATAATAATCTATGTTGAAACGTATTTGCTATAAATAATATAACAGCGTATACCACCTCTATGAAATTCTCCAAGTATTTCGTGGCTCAATGATTTTAGATGACTTTGTTTGTATTGACAATCTAACATAATTCTTACATTGAACGAAATACTGTCATGTTTATCAGAAATGTAATAATGTTTATACGCACAAGAAAATATTTTCTTTACTTTTTCTTTTTCTTTTTTTCTGTTCATTTTTTTTTTTTTGTCAAAACAATAGTCAGGATTCTGTAATATGAGTGAAGTTGTATTAACAAGTGCACATTCTATGTAAACGTCTACTGTTGCCTTAAACAAGCACATATTTCAAAAGAAAAATATATTGACAAGGTTTATCAATAAATTATGAATTTCCCCTTAAATGGACGGACATCGGAAAGAATGGCGAGACAACTGAAGATTAGATTAGAAAGAAGTGTTGTTCTGAGCGAAGAAACTGAGTAGTCGATACAGTATTCTTCAGTGTAAATGCTCTATCGATTCTAAAGAAACACACTAGGCCTCACTAT
>NC_068987.1:26214557-26214782 GCF_001194135.2 Octopus bimaculoides | reverse complement strand
TATATATATATATATATATATATATATATATGTATATATATATATATACATGTATGTATGTATGTATGTATATATATATACATGCATATACATACATGTATATACATACACATATATACACATATGTACATATATACATACACATGTACATATATGTAAGTATGTGTGTGTGTAAGTATATGTGTGGGTGTGTATATATATATATATATATATATATATATATAT
>NC_068987.1:26211012-26214547 GCF_001194135.2 Octopus bimaculoides | reverse complement strand
TATATATATATATATATATATATATCTATATATATACATATATATATATGATATGTAATCTCACCCCAAAATTTGCCGCAAAACTTTACCTCTTATACATTTTGGCCATAAAAGATATGACGTCATTGAAGATAAATTAAGAATGGTAAAAGATTTATAGAACAAACTTTGAAATTTATCATCGCCTATTTGTAGTTTTCACTGTTATTTACCAATCATTTTCTGATTGATCGAACTCTGTTGACCGGCGTATGTTTAGAGATAATATAACTCTTCAATATAAAGTCATCAAAGTTGTCAGGCTTGATTAATCTAGCGATTTATCGCTAACCTCCATAAGACAATGTTCCATTAGAGATACGGTAAACATCAAGTGGTTTTAGTCAAATGATAAGTTCGGCGCCTAATTATTATCGTTTTTATTATTATTATTATTATTATTATTATTATTATTATTATTATTATTATTATTATTATTATTATTATTATTATTACTATTATTATTATTATTATCATCATCATTATCATCATCATCATCATCATTATCATCCTTATGCTTTCTTTCTTCTCCACGCAAGTGGTGTTTAAATTCGCTCCATGAGTCTTGACAACGATTGTTAATTGCTTGCTCGTTTAAGGATATTTTTTTTTTTTTAATTATTGTTTTTTTGTCTTGTTGAGGACTCGCTCATGACCGTGGTGGAGTGGTCTGTTCCTTTGTTTCTCAATACATCGAGGTTAAATCACTGAAAAAATTCATCAAAAATTCGAAAGCGTATGTAAACATATAAAATTATGTCGAGTTTAGTAGCCTGTAAACGGGAAAGTGGGAAATGCTCAAAGAAGCAGAAAGAAGGTTGCCATCAAGATTTCAGTCTTTCTGTGACACCTTTGAAAGTACAAAGAAATTTTTAAAAACGATAAAACAAGCTGGAATTTATTTTACAGAACTGTCAATTTCTATATTCGTTTATTAATGTTTATACATGAACGTGCTGTTTGTCCCAGAGTGGCTGTGTGGTAAGTAGCTTGCTTACCAACCACATGGTTCTGGGTTCAGTCCAACTGCGTGACACCTTGGGCAAGTGTCTTCTACTATAGCCTCGGGCCGACCAACGCCTTGTGAGTGGATTTGGTAAACGGAAACTGAAAGAAGCGACAAACACAACTGTTTTTTCAGCTAAGAATGATACCAATGGCAATGGTTTCGCTAACGCAGCTCTCTACAAACAAAAACTATCTTAACAAATATCTGTAGTGAATTATATACGATCCTCAGAACAAGCCGTTTGACGAGAGAGCAAGATATACATCGGACATTGGCACCGAATACGCTCGCACTGCTAAAAATGTTCACGGTAAAGGAATATTAGTAGATGTCGCAATCTTTAAGTATATCTGTGACTCAGCGGCCATGGTACACTGAGCCCTGTGTAGACAATGTTGACAGCAGAAGAACATTCTAACCAGTCGAAAGCGACCCTTCAACTAGAAGCAAAAGAGTAGACGCTCTAATATAGTCAAATGAAAACTAGGGCAAGGCACAATAGTCAGAAATCAAAGGTTCTACATTTGTTGTTGCAAAACGAACGATATGCGTGGGAAAACAGCAACGCAGGTCGAGAAGCGAATGAAAGATATATGTGGTGCCATATAGCACCTAAACAAAGAGAAAACATCTGGACACTTCTGATATTGTTCGCAAAGTGAAGAACTATAAGCTATCAGTGATAATGTGCGCTTCTGACAAATAATTTCTGCTGCCACCATATATGGGGTGGCGCGAAACAAAGGTCACAGTACACGACGTGCCATCTCATACAAACATCTTGTAGGTAGAAACGATACTGAAATAACTTGCTAGGGTAATTTAGACAACATTGAACACTCTCCAAAAGCGATCGGGGATCCAGTTGGCGCTGCAAGACGCAACACATTCCTGTAGGTCTCTTAGAAATCCTCGATTACGTCCCTCTAACGAATTGTGATGGATGATAGAACGCTACCGAGTACTAAAGACCTATAAACCTGAGAAGAAACAAAAGAGAATAATAAAACACCTCTACATCTGCTTCCGTCAACAATAATAGATGCAGCAGCAGCAGCAATAGGATTAACAACTGCCAAAAAGTAATAATAATGAAAACAATTGCACTAATAACAACAACAGCAACAGAAACAGAAATAATAGCATCAAAACCCCTAAAATTATAACAAGACAAAGACAAACAAAGACAAACACCGCAGCCAAGAACAGTTTTGCCACCACTACAAAGATCTCCCTAGTCAATTAAGCAAAAATACCAGTATGTTGCTCTGCCTCAGGCCTCTCTGACTCCGAGACCACGACATGCAGCGATATCGGCACAAACCTATCACAAGATGTTTTTGTCAGAATCAAGAAGAAAGGAGAGACAAAAAAAACCGTCCCATGCACGAAATTAGAAATTTTGTCGGAACGGCAGAAAGCGCTATCAATAATTCATCAGCGACACCACTACCAAGTAATTCATCAGCATTACTACCAAGTATATAGTAAAAGAAAGGACAAACCTGCACACATCATTCACAACAACAACACTAGAGCTAGGCGCACAGCCCTTACCCCGTGATCTACACTAGACAAGAGCAACCTGTTACTGGGAGCGCACTGCATGAGACATGGATCATCATTAGAGCCGCACTACTAAAATGTTCAAGGTAATTTTTCGTTAAGCCATTCACAAAGTTCCGCGTACTGCAGCTTGCCCTCGACTGATCTACACTGTCAGACAAAACTTGATAATATTTAGATTATAATAAACAACAAAAATGAATTTACCAAGGCTGAGAGCTTCGATAAACTCAGATACCATATATTACAACTCATACAGACGGAACCGCACACCTATATTTTGGAGGGGTGTTGCATAGTAGTGTGTGTGTGTGTGTGTGACTCCTAAATCAACAATTTTATAGTATCTATGGTTATCCGTCCACCGTCCTCTTGCTTGGTTTTGTTAAGGGGGATCTGTTATTATTATTACTATCATTTTCATTATCATCTTCTTTCAATTCCGTTTCCTTTACTTGCCGAGTGCCTTCCTGTTTAGATGGTAATCTAGGGATCATTCTTAAATAATCTTCAGTTCTTTTTTCGATCATTCCAAGTGCTCCTACAATAACTGGTATTGTAACCGTCTAGAGATACCATCTTTGCTCCTACTATTGTGTGGTATTATTAAATGTTGTTTAGTTTCGACTTTAGTCTTGTACTTGAGATAATCATAAATATGTGAGGGTTGGAGGAGATAGTAGGAGAAAGAGAAGCAGCTTCATGAATAGACTAAATTCCAGGTCTGTAAACAGATTAGGCAGATGGTGAGGAGATCAAAAATAGGGCTTCGCACTCTTGTGCGATCAGGGTACAAAGGAAGCGTCATACTCCTGCGGTCAGCAGAGGTCAAATGTGTTTACTACTACCAGCGATCAATGAGAGCGCTAATCTTGGCCTTGGAAAGAACCATTTCACCTTCTGTTTTTAATTACAGATAGA
>NC_068987.1:26202965-26208375 GCF_001194135.2 Octopus bimaculoides | reverse complement strand
TCTACATGTGTAGCAATTCTTCATCACGTTTGAAAGTTACAAGAAGAATTTTTCTACAGAGATTTCTTAATTCTTTGAATTTAGCTTAAATGACATCATAAACTTTAAAAAAAAAATTAATACTAGATATTTGTATTTGAAAAAAGCCACCATAAAGTATATATAATTACTTTAACTTATATAGTAAAGATATTTCCTCTTATGTCTTCATTTAAATACCAGTGTATTAGCGCCATCAGAAATTACTGTTAAGGATTTTTACAATGAGTTCCATGTTGAAAGTCTTTGTTGCTGTAATCATACAATGTTGGTATTTCTATGATTTTTATATTTATCATAACTGTTTATATACGAATCTTTGTTGTTCGGATATTTTATTTATTTGTTTTTCTTTAGTTTCCATCACTTATGCAAGACATTAGGTTCAGTAAACTACGTTCATGAAAGAATGATGAAATATGACTTATGCACTTTCGTAACAATTAGTCAATTCAAGAATTTCTTACACGATCTCAAAGCTATACATTGGTACAGGACTCTTATTGTCGAAGCTACACACTTACTGTTGTTCCCAACACACATTAATTTGAAACCAAAGCAGTGTGAGATCATTAGAAAAACTAGGTTTTCCCTTTGACCGCACGCTACTTTACACCCAAATTTTGCCCATACTCATTCATCAAAATATATGGTTATACCATGTGTATTGTGACTATATTAGATTATGTGGGCAACAACGAGGAGGTATACACGGTACAGTGCTGGACAAGATATATTAAGATATTTATTGATATTCCTTTATGCTTTGTGCTCGAATCCCGTCTAAGTCTACCTTCCATCGTTGTCAGATGACAAAACAAATACTATATATGTAGTGACGTGTTTTTTTTTAAGTCCATAACCCGATTCTCTTCCTACAATACTTGGATATTGTGACAAAGTTACAAATTATATTAGATTAAAGTTTTCCACTAGTGACTCTTGTTTCTTATTACAGAATGAAATATGGAAACAAAAAAGTGCTTGCATATATATTCTTCTCAGTAAATTGAGTATGTCAACCAGAAACAAATTTCATTGCTATAGTTAATATATTTATTGTCAGCAGTAAATATTACGTTCAAAACATTTTTTCCAGTAGCACTGTTTTCAAGATGGCGCTTGTTGCCCAAGTTAGTTTTATTTATGCATACTAAAAATCAATTTTAAATTGATTTTTAGCAGAATATTCTTTGTATCACTAATTTGAATAGACACTTAAACACCTATATACATACACATATAAACACACAGACATACATACACAGATATGTGTGTATGAGTGTGTATGAGTGTGTGTGTGTGTGTGTATGTATATATGTATGTATTTATGTATGTATGTATGTACGTATGTATGCATGTATGTATGTATATACAAGGAAAACGTATTCTACTAAAAGTATTGAATAACCATCACTTCAATATTTTAATGTAAAATTGTTTTGCATGTTTGTCAAAAAGCTGCAAGTTACGTGGAGGATTGAAGCGACACTTGAACATTCATAATAGACGAGCAGAAAATGGAGTCACTATTGAAATGAGACATTGCTGTAATATAATAGACTATTTCCCATACATCGAAATTTCTGACCTTGTGCCAAACTTTGAAACTTATGTATATGTGACACACGTGTATATATGCATGCATGTGCATAAATGTTGTGTATCAACGTCTACAGCAGTAGACATCTTCATTTACCGACAGTTACGGTCCCACACTGCCAAATCCTGTCATGCGTTAAAAGCGTAAATTGCCTCACTGGGATTCACACATCTACAATAATAATTTTTAACAAACATCCATCATGCTCTAACCGAGCCTACATAACCGCTTCTGCTGTAGCAGCCACCAGAATATACAGATATGCATAAACAGGCTGGACAATGATGAGGATTCAACACAATCAGACAAACCTTTCCACGAATTTTGTGCATGTACAGAAATGATGTACTTGCACTTTCATGTAAAATGAATAGACAAATTCATTGTTAGATTTGGAAAAAAAACTGAGAGGTTTATTCAAGATCTTGTGTTTAAATATAACAATTTCTAGCAATCTATCGATGGCTGTCTTGGATATTTCACCAGGTCTTAAGACATTATAAATACAACCACCATATGAAGCTAAATGTGGTGACAGCATATATAAAAATAACACTGCGCTAACTTCAGCTACAATTAGAAACCCAATAGAGGACATAAGTGGAGAGATTTACTATTAATCCTCTTATAGAGAAATATGCATAAAAGCGACGTTCCTTAAAAACGAAGCTCTAATCAAAAGTGCGTTTAGTTAGATCATAGTTTTTATAAAGAAGCCCACATCTACTCCGATTTTAAGCAGAACCAAGAAGTCATCTACTTAATACAGCTCATAAGTTAGACATCACTACTAATAACGCTAGAAATTTTTATTTCTCGCTGGCTCGTCCAGTGGAAGCATAGATTATCGGCTACCAATAAACGACCATCTCCCAAGCTGAACGCTGCAAAATTATGTGGGCATCATTAGCTGCTAACCTACATATATGTTTGTGTTTATTTACATTTATACTTCTATAATATATTATATATATATATATACACTTCTTTGTTTGTGGTCTAACAAGATTACGAATGCTTTCATGTAAAAAGTTCTTTACAATTGTTCAAGCATACCGCACGAGAACGTTGGTAATTGTCTCCAAAATACAGGACGTTTACGTCTAAATTTAACATCCCAATAACGCAGAAATTCTTTCTCTGCTGCTGCTGCATTTTCTTTCGAAATCATAGAAAACTGAGTCAATAACGCTAATTTCTACAGAAATTTTATTGACAAAGCTACTTTCCACTTTACCGAGGCCCTTGACAGGATGGCTTTAGTTATAAAAGGGACTATATGGTAAACTCCAGCATCTATTCCGAATCTCCAAGCAGAAACAGGAAGCTAAAAGTCATCTAGTTTAATCCACCTTATAATTTAGAAGCTTCTCCAAATATTGCCAGAAATTTCTCTTTCGTAAGGCGCCACTCCCCGAAAATACATAGGTAACACAACCTTTTCGACTCTCATGTTATGGTGAATAATTCTTGAGTAAATAAAATTACTTCGAGCATTGCATGTCATTATCTGAAACACGCATTTGTACTGCGTAGACCCCGCCCCCAGTAACCCAGCTGCAATTGCTGAGATCGGAACATTTGTGCACTGGAAAGTGCTCTGCATGACAATAATGTATAGCGCTACGTTCTCTCGACTAGATGGTGTTCCCGAAGAACTGTACTGAGCTCACCACAAACAGCCTCAAGAGCCGATTTAGTTAACACCAACATTCCTATAGGTCCAGAGATAGTGGTAAGTTTTCTTTCCTATCTCATTTCCAAATGTAGACGAAAAAAATGAGGAAGCCCGTCAGAAGAAGGAGCTTTCCTGTTCTAGGGTAGCATACCTAACCCGACGCTTAGTTTCACCAGCACCACCACGTATCATTTGTGTGTATTAACAGAGTCCATTCGATTGCTGCTACTCTGATTTGGTTTTCGGTCGGCAGTAACTTTTTCGTTTCCACCCAATTCAAAGATCCTAGAAACAAGCCATCGGTGCTGACCTATGACATGCTTTCCTCTAATTTATTAAATATATATATAAACATAACTTATTCATTCTACTTCGTTCTCTCACAAAACATCATTTCACCTCCAATTGCTACGAACTACCTTTAATTAGATCACCACGCAAGGGCAAGTGGGGTTGTGTTTTTGGTTTTGTTTTTTGTTTTTGTTTTTTTTCTTTTTAAATGTTAGAATGTGAAGAAATTGTGTTGTAACTGATATTCTAGACTATTGCAAATATATTCGGGAAAAACCCTATAGAATACGAAGCCGGACATGGAAAAACAACCCAATTTAATTTTCCAGAAGTGCAACTTGCATCATTTATACTGCATTAATGCCACAACATCACGTTCTGGACAAAACTTCCCAACATCTAAAAATATATTTGTTTCACTTTTATTTTTATTCTTTGTGTCTTTTCAAGAGAAAACTGCAATATTTCATTCAACTCTTCCTTTCTTCTTTTTTCCTTTATTTCTCTTCTTTTTAATCTAAATTTTGATTAATCTAAGTTTTGATTCCCCCTCTCCACTTTTTATTACTCAAACTATCTCACATTTTTATTCCATTCTCTCTTTCTCTATTTCTTATTCATTTCTCTTGCACTGTTTCTTCCGTTCTTATTCCATCCTTTTATTCGCTCTCCTTTTCCATTCACTAGCTTTCTCTATTCCTTTCTTTCATGCCACCCTTTTGCTGTCCATTTGTCACTCTCCCTATTTCTAATCTCTCTCCATCTCTCTTTCTCCTTCTTTCTCCCTCCCTCCCTCCCTCTCTCCTTCTTTCTCTCTCTCTCTTTCTCTCTGTCTCCCCCCCTCTCTCTCTCTCTCTCTCGCCATGCTCTCATATTCTCTCTCACAAACTCTCATCTTCCCTCTTTACATCTCACATTTTATCACTTGATGTAAATCCTCAACTTTCATATATCACTATCTTTCTGCTTTTGCCCACTATTTGACTCCACTTCTCTCTCTTTCTCTTTCTCTCTCTCTCTCTCTCTCTCTCTCTCTCTCTCTCTCTCTCTCTCTCTCTCTCTCTCTCTCCTCTCTTTCTCTCAATGTCTAACCCTCTCATCTAGTCTCTGTCTCCATTTCTCTCTCAATACATCTATTTCTTATTCGTTGATAATTGTTCTAATACTGAGAGGAGAAATTCCAAATTTGCCAGCTGTTACCAATCCATATGTAGTTTGACATTTCCCGCTAATCGCTTCATTCCTTGTAGCTTAATGACCAAAGTAATATTGAACATACGATATTTAACATCGGAAAACCATGTCGCAGCGAGGCGATTTAAAAGCGATGTTTTCCCTTAGGATGAATATATTTCGGATAAAGAAAAAATTATCAGATTTAGTGCTGGTGGGGGTGAATAAATGTGTTGGTTCGGTTACAGAGGAATTAACTATTGTATCCTTAATATGCTCTTAATCTTTCTACAGAAGTTTTGAATTTCATGATATGCATATGTACACCCACCCACAACCCACCTCACATATACACACACGTACACAAACACACGCGCACACATATACATACATGTATGCATACATACGTACAGAAATGCATGCACATATGCATGCATACATATATTAAGATGTCGTTTCACTAGCGATCGTATAAAAGTGTGTCATTCATTCTACAGATATTTTAAATGCTCAGTCGAAGATCATGTGTGTGTGTAAGTGTATATGTATGTGTAGGCGTGTGTGTGTGTGTATATACGTATATATATATATGTGTGTGTGTGTGTGTGTGTGTGTGTGTGTGTGTG
>NC_068987.1:26202805-26202955 GCF_001194135.2 Octopus bimaculoides | reverse complement strand
TATATATGTGTGTGTGTGTGTGTGTGTGTGTGTGTGTGAGTGTGTGTCACGCATCCATTTCAAAGTAAGTATATATATATATATACATATATATATATACATATATATATATATATATTTATATATACATATATATACATGTATATGTAT
>NC_068987.1:26199327-26202591 GCF_001194135.2 Octopus bimaculoides | reverse complement strand
AAAAATAATAAAAAGTAAAAATACAATATTATATTAAACCTTCAGCTGGTTTATTTCCCAAATCTTCCCTGTCAATTACTTACTCGTTAACAATATAGAAATACCACTTATATTTCAACACTTCGATTTTGATATTTTTCTCGAAAAAAAAAATACTCTTTTAATAAAAAATATAAATGATTGAGAAATAAGTTAAAAATATACAAAAACTCCTTCAAAAATAGATTACAATCAGAGAAAGTATTTTCTGAGATAACTTTTACCCACTCGTTGTTGGAAAAGATGGGTCTCTTCTGTTTTTACTTTTTTGTTATGCTTTTTCGTTTGTTTGTTAGTTGGTTTGTTTTTGTTTGTTTCTTTGTTTCTTTGGGGTTTTTTTCTTCTTGTAATTGATTTGTTCAAACGTTTATTCCATTCTCGGCAATGAATATGTTTCGGAAATAAAACGCAATATTTTATATTGCCTGGATTTCCTTTTTACTCGCAATATTTCTTATTTTTAACACCACTTTAATAAATCTCCCCAGGATATGGAATTTGCAAATGCTAAATATCATTTGAGGACGATGACGCTGTCGTCGATGGTGGCAACAACGACGGTGCTAAGACAACGACATCAGCAGCGATATTTTTATTGTTATATTTTAGGAAAATATCTGAGTTTTACGAAGAGTTAACTGCTGTCGTTATATCTGACAGTTGTAGTTAAAAGCAATATAGCTTCCTAATGTAGTAAAGACTCTAATTATTTAAGGTTATGATTTCATTTTATCTTATTTTTATCTTGTTGTCGTCGTACTAACTCAGCTATAGTTACCATACAGTACAAGCAAATGTCAGATTGTATTGGCAACTAGAATACATCTCAATGGTGCATTCTGCAAGGAAAACTTATAGTTAAATACATGTTTAACTACTTATACTTATAGCAACGAATGCCGGATGTAGTTTTTAATCAAAGGAAATGATAAGCTACAATAAAATAATCTCAGAAGAGAGATAACTCACTATATTTTCGATCAAAGAAAAATGAAAAGCTAGAGACGGTGGGAAGCAAAGTAATTTTGATAGTCAACTACTGTAGCAACAATTCTGGACAGATTTCGGTCTTGTTAGTTTTCCTCAGATATATATTATCTATTCATAGTTATATACAATCTTTCAGAATAATGTATACTGCACCATACAATATATCTGTAGATTTTACACTAATATTGTATATATAGACAAGTGTTAACACCTTGTTTTTATAGAATATACTCTAAATTCTAAAACACGATCGAAACTAATCCGGTTAATCCATTTTTACAGTCTATGAACATATTGTATATAAAGATGAGGTGTTTACATCAATCTGTACTGAGTGTTGTTCAAAAATATATAAATATAGTCTTTAGTGTAATGCCTTGAAACAAAATGCTGTTAGCGAATCAGTAATGCATTAATCGGACTAATGGACAAGAATGCTTCATAGGCAAAAGCCCACGCCTGCCTATTAGTTTATCAAATCCAATATAAAAATAAATCACTTACTTTGTGTGTATGACCTCAAGCTATATACAAAACAAAATGAGACAGACTAATACTGTTTAATCCAAACAGTGAGAGTATTTAGTAAAGATACTGAAATGCAGTTTAGGCTAAATAAGTGCGAAGTACTAATTATAATAACAGGCTGGAAGATAAACTCTGATGGCATAAAATTGCTACAAGAGAACATCATTTCATTGCTTTGGTATAATGAGGGTACAAATATATAGGAGTATTGAAAGACAACAGGATATTGGAAGGAGAAATGAGAGAGAAAATCACTAAACAGTACAAGAGAAGAATTAGAAAGATGTTTGAAACAAAATTAAATGGAGGGAACATCATTACAGTCATAAACACATGGGTTATGCTCATATTGAGATATTCTGCTCCGTCTCTGAAATGGGCAACGATCGAGCAACATAACTTGGATATGTGAACTAGAAAACAGTGCACAATACACAATGCATTCCAGTCTAAAAGCAATTCAAACCGACTCACCAGCCAAGAAAGAAAGTGGAGGTGCCAGAGGATTACTAAAAGCAGAAGACAATGTTAATATTGCGGTGCTAGGTCTCAAAAATTGTTATGCAAAGTAAAGAAATTATACTGTCGACAACCAAAGATAACCAAAAAGTGACTGAAACAGTAGGAAAATTAAAAGAGAAAAGGAAGAGGAACAGAACAAACAACTGGAAAGAAGTGAAACTACATGGACTATTCATACAACAAATCAAGAATATTGGAAGTAAAGATTGCTGACTCTGGCTGATGGACGGGAACTTGAAACGAGGGACAGAAATGCTAATTATAGCCACTCAGAAACAAGCTCTTAGAACAAATCTGATAGAGGCATAGATGTACAAAACTCAGTCAGACAGCAAATATAGAATTTGTGGGAAAGGATAGTATCAATCACTTTTTGAGTGAGTGTAGTATTCTAGCACAAAAAGAGTATAAGCGCAGAAATGACTGTATAGGCAAAAAATTGTGTTTGGATGTTAGCCGGTTGTGTGACTTCAAAAGAACAGAAAAGTGATATGAACATAAACCAGAGGCTGTGATAAAAAAAAAACGAGAATTACAAGATCTTGTGCGATTTCTCTTTAAAGACTGGCGATACTATTGGAGCAAGAATGCCGGATATGATTATATAGAACAAAATATACAAACAGAGTAAGATCATAGATTTTGCAATATCAATTGGATAAAAGAGTCGATAGCAAAGAAATTTTAAAAATCAAGAAATATCAAGATCTACCCAGATAGTTGAGGAGACTGTGGAAGACTAAGACAACAATTATTCCTGTAGTAACTGGTGTTCTTGACACATCTAAAATGCTACCTAAAAGACTGTAAGAAATTGGAATTGAAACTCGCACGGCCGAAACGCCCCATCCTATACTCTGCAAGAATCCTAAGGAATATTCTTGAGAATCAAACATCAAAATAAAATATCTGTTAACAAATTAGCATGTAGTAGTAGTAGTAGTAGTAGTAGTAGTAGTAGTAGTAGTAGTAGTAGTAGTAGTAGTAGTAGTAGTAGTAGTAGTAGTGGTGGTGGTGGTAGTAGTAGTAGTAGTATAACAATAATTTTATTAGCCACAGGATTCCAAAAGTTGCAAAATCTACGAAAATTTCACTGTGGCTGGCAAAGAAAACATGACAAAGCGGAATGAAGAAAAACACAAATTACAAATTACGAACAGAGGGGATAAGAAACTTTATACAATA
>NC_068987.1:26195516-26199317 GCF_001194135.2 Octopus bimaculoides | reverse complement strand
ACAGAAACATACCGCTAAACCCTCACGTTTTTTATTCTCTCTGTTAATTTTCTCTTGTTCCTTTCTGTTGAAGGGCGTAGGCTCGAAACGTAAAAGACTTATTCACTTTCCCGAGCGTCAAATTCATGCACCTGCCTTCGTCTTTTGTTTTTTCTGTAAATCTCAATTATATGTATGTATTTTCTAGTACATTTTTAAAATTATTTCAGTGCAGATATGCATATATGTACGCGCGTGTGCATGTATATATATATATATATATATACACACACACACACACGCGCGCATACATATATGCATATCTGCATGGAAATAATTTTTAAAATGTACTAGACAATACGCTGTTAAAAGACGATATAATCATGACAGATTACTGGCTAGGTGGAGTTAGGGCACTCTACAACCCTGATAACTTTTGAGCATTTCTCAAATTCTATTCGAGTGCAACCAAATGCACCAGTTAGCATTCTTGAGACATTTGATGTTGAAAGATACTAACATCTTGAGATCATTCCTTTTTAAATTCGGTGTAAGTCTTAATTATAATTTTACATGTAATCTATCTTCTGTATGTTGTTTATGTTCTGAAGGTAACAGTTTTTGTATTATTCTAACATCTTCGTAAAGTCTGAAGTAACAGAAATGTGTTTTGTTTATTAACTGGCTGTTTGAGTTTCGAAGATCGGTAAATGCTAGTTCATCTCGGTCCTCTTTATTTTCTTCGTTATTTTCTTTGAGGAAGGATTTTGTCGTTTGGAAAAAATTGTTTTTCACCTGTTTTAGTTTGTATGTTTTTTTGCTTTTGCTTTTTATGCTGATGCTTTTATCCCTTCGTATTTTAACCGAACGTCTAGGAATTTTCTTCTATAATTTTTATTTCCTCTTCGTCTCACGATGGAGGTTTACAACTACAAATGTTTTTAGATCTTTTTATGATATTTGGCCTAAAGATATTTCATTTACTATCCCCGAGCTTTGGTTGCTGGTGCTCTAGAAAATGTGGTCTGCTGTTCTTTTTGTAGTGGCTGTTGATTTTCATTGTTTACGTTGCTTTCTTTTTTTTTGTTGTTTATTTATTTCAGTTCTGCTGGACATTCAACTCTATGGCGTGCATTACTCCGACAAATATAAACAACTAGACTTTCTATTCCCTATCCTTAATCTTATACCTTTGTCTCGGCGCCTTCGATTGAACAGAGTACTGGTATGGTATTCCGGCATTCGGGTATCGTTAAGACTTGTTTGTCCCTTTTGTCGCCCCTACTACTACTACTACTACTACTACTACTACTACTACTACTACTACTACTACTACTACGAAGAAGAAGAAGAAGAAGAAGAAGAAGAAGAAGAAGAAGAAGAAGAAGAAGAAGAAGAAGAAGAAGAAGAAGAAGAAGAAGAAGAAGAAGAAGAAGAAGAAGAAGAAGAAGAAGAAGAAGAAGAAGAAGAAGAAGAAGAAGAAGAAGAAGAAGTTTTTCCTACTCTAGGCACAAGGCCTGAAATCTTGAGCGATGGGGTTAGTCGATTACATCGACCCCAGTGCTCGACTGATACTTGTTTTATCGACCCCAGAAAGATGAAAGGTAAAGTTGACTTCAGCGGTATTGAGAAGTAATAATAATAATAATAATAATAATAATAATAATAATAATAATAATAATAATAATAATAATAATAATTGCTGTTATTATTATCATCATCATCATCATTATTATTATTATTATAGAAACCATTGACGTGATTTAATAAGCCAGAATTTGTTAAGAACGAAGAATGCAAGGTGTTGTCCTGGCTGAGAGAGGGAATTCATTAAAAGAAATTGGTTCTTGATAATAATTCTTCGTCTGTTCCAAGTAAAATAATAAAAAAAAAGCGAAGTCGGCTCTAAATGAATTGTTATTGCATTAAGAACAACATTTCAGACAATGAAGGGTAAGTGAGGATGGGAGAGGATGTGAGAGTGTGAGAATGAGAGACAGGTAGAGTTTAAGAGTAAGAGTGTGGGAGATATAGATAGGGAGATACAGTTTGTGTGTATGAGGAGGAGAGAAAGTGAAAGTGAAAGTGAAATAAAGTATGAGCGAAAGTAAAAGAGGGAGAGTGCGTTAAATGGTGTGACAGTGAGAAAGAAGAAATTAAGGTGAAGGGAAAGGGAGAAAAGAGCGGACTATAGAAAGAAGAAAGAAAGCAGGGAAATGGGAAATCAGTGCTAGAGGGTAAGAGAAAGAGGAAACGCGGAGAGAGAAGAGGTAAAGAGATAAAGGAAGAGAGAGAGAGAGAGAAAGAGAGAGAGAGAGAGAGAGAGAGAGAGAGAGAGTCAGTAAAGAGAAAGGAGAAAGTATAGGGATGATGTGAGAGAAATAAGAAGAAAATTGAGAACAAGAGAGAGCAAGAGAGAGCAGAGATGTGAGATAGGAAAAGAGCTGACGGCAATAGAAGAAGAAGAAGAAGAAGAAGAAGAAGAAGAAGAAGAAGAAGAAGAAGAAGAAGAAGAAGAAGAAGAACAACAACAACAACAACAACAACAACAACAACAACAACAACGACTACGACGACGACGACGACGACGACGACGACGACGACGACTGTGACAACGACTACTATTACTAATACAAGACTGAAAAGAGAGGGAGAGGAAGAGCAAACGTTTGAACAAAGGTATGAGAGGGGTATAAAGAGGAATGGTGGTAAAAGGAAGAGGAGTAAATGATAAGAGTAGAAAAAAAAAGTATAGAATGGAGATAGGTGAAACTCAGAGAGGAAGAGAGAGACACACATACAGAAAGAGAGAGAGACACACACACAGAAAGAGACACACACACAGAAAGAGACACACACACAGAAAGAGAGAGACACACACACAGAAAGAGAGAGAGACACACAGACGGAGAGAGACACACACACAGAAAGAGAGAGAGACAGAAAAAGAAAGAGACACACAGAACGAGAGAGCGACACAGAAAGAAAGAGAGAGAGAGATAAAGGAAAAGAGAGATAAAGGAAGAGAGAGAGATAAAGGAAGAGAGAGATAAAGAAAGAGAGAGAGAGAGAGAGAGAAGTAAAACATAGAAGCTGTGAAAAGAGTATCGAGAGACAGAATAGAATGTAGTAAAATAGAGTATTGAGAGAGACACAGGGAGACGGTGAGTGCGTGCGTGAGTGTGTGCGCGCGCGCGTGTGCGAATGAGAGAAAGAGAGAGAAAGTTGAGGTGGCGACAAAGAGAGAGAGAGACAGAGAGTAAAACCAAGAAGACATGAAAAGAAGAACATTAACAATGCACAATTTTTCTTAAGTTGATCAACTTCCGCCTATATTGTTTATTTTCTAATTAGTCTGTCTTTTAGCACTTGTTATTGTTTACATTATTATTATTGTTATTGTTTACGTTACTCTTGTACACATCATTGTTGTTTACATTGTTGCAATAGTTTTCATTTTTGTTGTTATTATACGTCATTGTAAGTGGAGGCGCAATGGCCCAGTGGTTAGGGCAGCGGACTCGCGGTCATAGGATCGCGGTTTCAATTCCCAGACCGGGCGTTGTGAGTGTTTATTGAGCGAAAGCACCTAAAAAGCTCCACGAGGCTCCGGCAGGGAGGATGCTGTACTCTTTCACCACAACTTTCTCTCACTCTTACTTCCTGTTGTACCTGTAATTCAAAGGGCCGGCCTTGTCACACTGTGTCACGCTGAATATCCCCGAGAACTACGTTAAGGGTACACGTGTCTGTGGAGTGCTCAGCCACTTGCACGTTAATTTCAAGAGTAGGCTGTTCCGTTGATCGGATCGACTGGAACCC
>NC_068987.1:26191385-26193423 GCF_001194135.2 Octopus bimaculoides | reverse complement strand
CATTTGTTTAATCCTTCATTTTCTTTATCAATTCGTCTTTTTTTGCTTGTTTGCTTTTTCCTTTTTTTATTTAATTTTTTATATTTTTTCCTCCAATTTATTCACCGAGCAATTATTACTTCTCACTAATTTTTTACCTTGATTATTTAGATTTGAACTTGTATTCCCGTCACTATTCTTCTTCTTCATCATCTTTCTCTTTCTCCTCTTCATCATCATGCATTTTCTCATTCGCCTCATCCTCTTCCTCCTCATCATCACTATCGTCATCATCATCTCTTTCTTCTCCTCCGCCTCATCTTTTTAGAAGAGCTAGTAAGTTCATTGCCTTCCAACGTCTAGTTATGTCCCTTAGTGTACTAAGTTCGAATCACTTCTGAGATGATTTTGACGTTTTATCATTGCGGAGCCGATGCGATTAGGAACCAATCCAGAAGTGAATTCGGTTTCATCGACATTTATTCGTGGCCCTATTTGTTGTTATTCTTGTTGTTGCTATTGTTATAATTATTATCGTTATTGTTGGTTTTAATATTTGGCATGTAGCAAACTCATAAGAAGCGGAGAGAGAACGTAGGTTCGTTTGCCCGAACAGGAGAAATTATTGATTTCTCATTGGTTAAAAATTACTGCCCATATACGAATTCGGAACTTTCATTAAAGAAATCTTTCACAAAGTACGGTTCTAGAATTCATGTATGAGCAGTTATAAAAACCCTGATTTGGGGGAAACTCTCCAGTGATCGTTGAACTCTAACTCAAATCCACGACACTCACCCTCTTGAGTATCGGCTAATATTTATGCCATGTTCAATACTCAAATCCGACAATATTGAAATGTTGGGATTTGAGTATTGAACATGGCATAAATATTAGCCGATACTCAAGAGGGTGAGTGATCGTTGGACTGTAACTCAAATCCACGACAATTCCACGACAATACTCAAATCACAACAATTCAATATTTTCGGATTTGAGTATTGAACATCGCATGAATATTAGCCGATACTCAAAAGGGTGAGTATCGTGGATATTGAGTTACAGTCCAACGATCACTGGAGAGTTTCCCAAAAATCAGGGCTTTTATAACTGCTCATACACGAATTCTAGAACCGTACTTCGTGAAAGATTTCTTAATGAATGTTCCGAATTCGTATATGGGCAGTAATTTTTAACCAATGAGAAATCAATTATTTCTCCTGTTCGGGCAAACGAACCTACGTTCTCTCTCCGCCTCTTATGAATTTTCTATAGGCACAAGCCCAGCCATTTTAAGGAAACAGGTTAGCCGATTACATCAACCCCAGTACTCTACTGTCACTTTATTCTATCGACCTCGAAAGAGTGAAAGACAAAATTGACCTCAGAGGGATTTCAACTCAGCAGGTAAAGAGCTAGGCTCAAATCACACCGAAGTCGACTTTGCCTTTCATCATTCCGGGGTCGATAAAACAAGTACCAATTGAGCACTGGCTGTCACGTATCGACTCCCACAAAAGTTCAGGCTTATAGTAGAAAGAATTATTATTATCATTATTGCTATTATCTATTCTTTTTATCTCAAATTTTGTTGTACCTCTTGGAGTTTTGCATGCGTAGCGGGCTAACTGCCTACAGTCTATAGTACCATGCTATCTGTTCTTTTCAATTATCTAAGACTTTCCTGATCATTCTCGCGTGCCAAGGAGGCAAACCTTTTGTTAACAGTTCTACAGAACACTCTATTCTAATTTCCTGTAAATTCCATTTTTATGTCTTCTGATACTGTTCCCAAGGAACCAACAATAATTGGCACTATTTTCACCTTTTTCATTTTTCTTAACCGGACTATTTTGTTGTTAAGAGGATTGCATTTATCTATTTTTTCGCCTACCTTCTTGACTATTCGTGGGTCAAAGGGGTACGCAACATCAGTTATTATCATCATCATTATTATTATCGTTATTATTATTATGATTATTATTATTTTTATTATTATTATTATTATTATTGTTATTATTATTATTATTATTATTATTATTATTATTATTATTGGGGT
>NC_068987.1:26187304-26191312 GCF_001194135.2 Octopus bimaculoides | reverse complement strand
CGTTATTATTATTATGATTATTATTATTTTTATTATTATTATTATTATTATTGTTATTATTATTATTATTATTATTATTATTATTATTATTATTGGGGTAACAAACTAGTGGAATCGTTAGAGCGATACAAAAGTGCCTCGTGATACTTGTTCCATTTACGTTCTAAGTTCAAATCCAACCGAGGCCTATTTTGTCGTTTATCCGGTTGAAGTCGATAAAATTAAGTACCAGTCTAATATTCGGGGCTGATGTAATCAACTAACACTTCAAATTTGCTGGTCTTGTGCCTAAATTAGAAACATTATTGTTTGTAATTTGACCATATAATGGTCTCTCTCATCCCCCACCTTTGTAACAAATAAAAGAAATCCACATCAACGTCGTTGTCATCATCATCATTCTTGTTGCTGCTCTAATTATTGTTGTTGTTAACAACTTTTAATCTGAGGACATCTTTTTCTTCTCTCTTTAAGACACGGCTTATTTCACCTGTCGCCAAATGAAAATTTCTTTGGAGTATTTGTCAAAAAGAAATTTACTTATCTGAGGACGTTCTGTCCCAATACTCGAGGGTATTCAAAAAGCAGTTTTGCTTTTACAGACTTTATTTGCTTTCACCTCTTCACCACATTTCACATTCAAAATGTCTATCAAATACACTCACAGTAAGAAGTAAGATATTACAACAGAACACGATACGAAAACACGGTACAAAAATAGGAAAATAACATTTTATTGAACACTTAATTAGAAAAAATATATCGAACAGTCTAATAAATAATTTTTAAAATGGCGATTACAGTAAAAATAATATTCTTACAGAGACAAAGAGGTTAAACCATTCATAATGTAGTAGTATTTAAGAAATTTGTTTAAGAAGTCGTGATGCAAACATAATCTTTAGATTTAACACGTTTCACAGAGAAAAAAATAATTGAAAGAAGTTTGTAAAATCAAACAGCGATTCTTTGCTACAGGATCTGTTCCAACAGAGAGCAAAAGATATACCTGTATTAAAAAAAATATGGCAGATGTTTCCTATTATAGTCGAAACAGCTGTTAGAATAGATACCGCACGATATCTCGTGGGAATTTCTCTGAATTGAAAGAAGAAATTGTTATGGTATCGTCTGTTGTACTTTCAGGAACAAATGAGGCGAAACTAACTGAAACAGTTATATATACCTGCACTAGTACATTTGTGCCCCATCGTAGAAATACTAGGATGACGTTATAGGGTGTTGAAACGATGTTAATCCGTAGTCGGCCGTCACTTTTATATCGAAGTATGAGAACGTAGTTCAAGTAGGACTGATGAGAGTCACATGGTCAGGTGATCGGAAATGGAATGTAAGTCATAATGACTGCCAAAGGCCACAAAGTGATGCCGGCGACGTGCCCAGTTGAAGGTCCGAAACAAAGAGTGTGAGATTCATGGTGTAGCACAAAAGGCTTAGTTGTTGTATTTGACGTTGCAAGAACTAGTTCAGGTTTCGCCCCGAAGAACTGGAAAGAAATAGAAAAGAACTAGAAGGGAAAGTAGTTGGGACCACCAAGGCAGCAACATGAGCAGCAAGCTCCATTTTCCAGCGTAACATTAATCTCAGCTCCAAAAATGACTGAGAAGTTCCCCCTGTGTCTAGTCCTGCCAAAAAAATGAATGTATAATCCGTCCGCTACTTATAGCAACTTGCAGCACCACTCCGTGGACGTGTGACAAGGAGAAAATTAAGGATTGCGGAGGAAAGTATCCAAAAGGAATGTAGAGAAAAAATTGTCCCAAACGAAAGGAAAGCAAACAGCAACGGAAAGAATACTAAGTGGATGATGAAGAATAACGTCTTCAAAATAATAATGATGTTATTTCTCAGTGTAATGATGAAAATGGTAACGAGGTACACGATAAACTGAGATTCGCCGGCCTTCGAAATACAAGCCAACATCTAATTGACAAAATCACGCATCTGTGCTGCCAGGAATAATCCGGGGATGTAAAAGGGAGAAATGATTAATGGGGTTCGAATATAGGAAATATGCGAGGGCAGGTTGATCGTAAAAGCAATGCAAAGTATCAGGACGAACTGAGAGAGTGTTATCTTGAACACATGGATTGCTATCTACTCCACCAACACAAAAATTATGTTAACAGACATATTTGGTCACTCCCAACAGCGATATAAGCCATAACACCAACAGTGCAAATAACATGAAATACGTAAACAAATCCGAAGATTAAAATTATATTACATACAAACTTAAGAAGAATGACCACCAAAAGTAGACTCCTACATGCTAGAAATAGATGCCAAATCACATAATTTTTTTTTCTTGAGAACACACTCTTCGTGGTTAGGTGATTTGGCATCTATTTCTAGCATATAGGAATCCACTTTTGGTGGTCATTCCTCTTAATGTTGTATGTAATATAATTTTAATCTTCGGATTTTTTTAAATATGGTAGGCCACTGGTTTTAATTGATTAATACCCTCATTATTAAATTTTTAAATAACGATGTTCTCAAATCAGTAAATTAGCTGCAGAAATTTATTAGCTGCAGAGTTATTTCCGGCCTCAGCGCGCCAGATTGAAGAGATTTGAAAAATACACCGAATGTAATTTGCAGAACTTTACGCATGCTTCCTTTCGGGTGAACGCTCTGTGTCTAGTTCTGGAAATTATATTTTTATAAATAGACAGACTACGCTGATGATCCTGCGGATATTTGCTTGTGTAAACATTAACAGGGGAAACCATTGCTACGTAGGTAATCGTTTTTTATTTCGTATATTTTCATTTGTCTTGCCCTTTATACAGTCTGGCGTCTTGCTGAAATTTTTTTTTTCTTGGGAACATACTCTTCGTGGTTAGGTGATTTGGCATCTATTTCTAGTATATAAGAGTCCACTTTTGGTAGTCATTCCTCTTAATTTTGTATGTATATATATATATATATATATATATATGTATGTATGTATGTATATATATGAATATATATATAAATATATACATTTATATTATATATTTCCCTCTCTCTCTCTCTTGATATATATATATATATATATATATACAGTATATATATATGTATGAGCGTATGCATGTATGTATGTATGCATGTATGTATGTATGTATGTATGTATGTATGCATGTATATATGCATACATGTATGTATGCTTGTATGCATGTCTGTACGTCTTTGTATATGTATGTGTGCCTTTGTTTGTCACCCTCCACCGCTTGACAACAAGTGTTGGCTTGTTTACACCCCGAACCCAGCGGTTCGCCATAAACAGACTTCAGAATGAGAACCACGATTTAAAATAAGTAATAGGGTGCACTTGTTCGACGAAACCCTTCAAGACGCTGCTCCAGCATGATCGTAGACTAAAGATTAAAACAAAAATAAAAGACAAACGATAAAAGGGAAGGCAGCCATGTGTATGCGCATGCGTGTGAGAGTTCGAGTTCGCCTGAATGAACACTCGAACTTTACATTTATGATATGCTGGAATGAGTCAGGAGGTAAATTCCGAAATTTGAATGAATATAACCAAATACGTGTGTTAAATATTCCTTCCCACGTTATTTGTGTGTGTGTGTGTGTGTGTGTGTGTGTGTGTGTGTGTGTGTGTGTGTGTGTGTGTGTGTGTGTGTGTGTGTGTGTGTGTGTGCTCGTGTAAGTATGTGCGTTTTAAGTGGATGGTGTAGCCTTAGATGCACAATGCCTGAAAAACGACTAGATGGTCATGTCTAGCAATTCTTTGATCATAAATTGGCTCAATCACTGAGAGCCTGAAGCTAAACAACAACAACAGTCATAATGAGATGACCATATACTTGTTTTGCATGGTCATGTGACCTCTTCAAACCCATATGAATGAATACATGTCGC
Organism: Octopus bimaculoides; assembly: GCF_001194135.2. Taxonomy (NCBI): domain Eukaryota; kingdom Metazoa; phylum Mollusca; class Cephalopoda; order Octopoda; family Octopodidae; genus Octopus; species Octopus bimaculoides. The sequence continues at coordinate 26,187,421 of NC_068987.1, read as the reverse complement.
AGATAAAAGTATGTCTCGAAGCTTACTCATAGAAAGAGATATACAGCATTTGATTTAATTGTATTAAAATGATTTCCATTTATGATATATATATATATATATATATATATATATATA
>NC_068987.1:26176048-26186357 GCF_001194135.2 Octopus bimaculoides | reverse complement strand
CACACACACACACACACACACACACACACACACACACACACACACACACAGAGATATATATATATATATATATATTCTAATGTTACGATTTTTCGAGTGTAATATGAGGTTTAATAATGTAGTGATGTCATTTCTGTCTTATCTCTAAAATAGTTACTTTGAAACAGCCCTCATTCATTCCTATATATGATCCAGTGTTTTATAGAAATGGCACTATAGCTTCATATATCACAAATCTAAATTTGCATGAATTATTGAAGTCATATAATTCTTTGTTGTGAGGAGTTTTAATTATCTCACCTGCTACCAAGATTGATAGGAATATTGGGATAACTATCCAAGAAATTGGATTCCAAATTGATGGGCTAGTTAAGTGATTTGCATCACTTATTTGGAAAAGTGGGCCCCTGCTAAATACAATGATGTTTCCTTTAATTGACACGCAACTCTAACATCGAAATTATGCTGGTTAAATAATTTAGAATATTTATGTTCTGTGGGAAAGCGTTTCAGGGCCAGAATTATAAAGTTGTAGGAAATATTGAATTTCACACTGAAATAGAATAGAACCAAATGACATAAGAGTTAAAGACCTTGCGTGATTTCATTTAGCGTGGGGTGGTTGTCGTTCCGGTTTAGGGTGTAAACTTCATTGTATTTTTCTAAGTCAATTATTCTTTCCTCTCCGAGCTTTGTTGCAGTAATTTGCAGCTCTATCAAATGTTTCTTTGTCTGAGGAAAGGCTGAAAATCCTAACACGAATATTGCTGATGAGATTCATAAAGGTTGAAGTTGAAATTTTTGCCATTGTGAATGAGCTTTTGTTTGTTTTCTGTTTCGCAGTGATTGAAATTTAAAATAACATCGGAGAAATTAACTGTGTTGCCTTAGTAGTTACAATTATATTAAATTTTGTTTCAATAGAAATTTGAACAGGAATGTATAAATCAGATGATATTAAAATTAAAATTAAAATTGGTGATATTAAAATCTTGAGATCTTTCAAATGTTATGTGTGGTTTGATAATGCCGTGCTATTCTTTTACCTGAGTGTTTTAAGGTGGCCTTATTTAGTAGTAGCTTTTGAAGCAGACCTCAAACATTCCAATGTATGATCTATGGTGGTGTGTACCTCTTAGGACTGACATTGTAACTAGATAGATCAGGGATGCATCTTTTCATAATCGGTGTATAAGAAGTGTAGCTGTTAATCCACGAAGAAATGCCGGAACAAGAAAAAAACACATAAAAAAGAATCTTCATAAGCAACAGTCAGCAAATGTTTATTACAAACTTTTATATTTATTTCATCTGAGAGCGAAACTGGGAATTGCATAGTGGTTTTATTCTTTCAGAGACGCGAACAACCCGTCGTGAATAATAAGAGAATGTAACTATAAACAAGAGCGTTTCTTTAAACGGAATTAAACCTACGCATCAGGATGCAGTTATAACTAGACTGTATAGTTAACAGGTTCAGTTATCTTACCTACTACCTATACTGATTGAACAGATAACTGTCCATGAAATTTATTTCTGTATTTAGGGGCTCAATTAAATGATCTGAGGCATCTTGTGGGTGATTCGGGGTACCTGCAAACTCCGACGATGTTTCCTTATTACACCTACTAGGTGGAATGGAGCACCTACAACCTGTGATAGTGCTTTTGATGCTAGTCATACACCTGTCGCTGATATTTCTTTTTTGACGGTTAATTAGTTTGCAACATTTGTCCTGCGGAGAAATATTTCCGAATTAAATTTATGAAGTTCATGGAAATATTGAACTTCTCATTGACGCTATAGGGGACGGAGATTGAACCAGATCACATTATAGTTACGTTTGTGTGGTTTTTGCTTCGTAAGTGTAGAATACTTCAAGTTTAGAAGCTTATTAAATATTTCTTTAAATCAGTAATTATACACATGTATATAAACACAATATATAAGCACAACTCATACCTGAATATGCCATATATAGATTAACACAGATGCATACACATATACCTGTATATGTTGAAACAAAACTGTAGCTTCTAAGTAGGCTCATACTTTTGGAATCCACTTATATACTTTCTTTGGGCCTGAATCCAAACAATTTTTAAAACGAGATTTATTTCTCAGAAAATTTCAATTTAATTCAATTTAATTAGCAGTACGCATGCACAGACTGTGATGTGTGTCTGCTCATATATACATATGTATGTATGTATGTATGTATGTATGTATGTATGTATGTATGTATGTATGCATGTATGTATGTATGTATATATGTATGTATGTATGCATGTATGTATGTATGTATGTATGTATGTAAGAGGCAAGTCAGTTTGTAGTAAATCTTAATTTACTAAAGTTCTGCTGACGTCTACTGATAAAATTAGCAAAGAAACTAAAAAAATTTTATATCATCAGAATCATCAAATTATATATATTTTTGTTTCTTTTAAATAAATGCACAAACTCATTTAATATTATTAGAAACATATTGCAAAGAATGGCCTTCTCATATAGTTTCTGTTCCTTTTCAAGGAAAGGTAAAAAATTTTCAAGCTGATATGCAGAAAGAGGATTGCACCGAATATAAGGTGTCAAACAAAAGATTCCTCTGTGGGGACAGATAGATTTTATGATGATAGACTTAATACCATGGTTTTTCAAACCAAACTAACATAACTCTCACATTGTCCGTTTTCCGTTGAGAGGTATTGGTTGGGTGGCTAACTGGGATATCCCGATCAGAAAAGACATACTTCAATTCGGAGGAGACAAAGGAAGCTCCACAGAGTAAATGAAAATTTAGAAATAAGCCGAAAGTAGAAAATTACATGAACAAGGGAGCATTGGCAGTCGATGAAGAAATGTCGAAACAAGAAAAATACAGGAAAGGAATCTTCATAAATAACAATCAACAAATAGTTATTACAAATATTTGTATTTATTTCTTCTGAGAGCACAACTGGGTATTGTAAAGGGGTTTTATTTTTTCGGAGAAGCGAACAATTCGTCGTAAATAATAAGAGAATGTTCCCATAATATTAGGTAAAGAAAATTTATCAGTAGACAAGAGTATTTCTTTAAATGGAATTAAACTTAAACATCAGGATGCAGTTATAGATAGGCTGTAGCTACAAATAGCTAACCTTAGCTGTAAATAGATTCATTTGAAAATGTGTAGTCATTATTATTTGTCGTGATTAAATTTATGAGCAAGTTTTAAGAATTTATGTACATTTTTTACAACGTTCCTGTTTGTTCTTACTACATAAGATGACGTCATGTACATAAGCTTACACGCCTTCCAACTCGCTTTCACGAATAAATTGCCGTTGGAAACAAGCAGAATTGTTGTTGAGACTGAAACTAAGACATCTGAACTGAAAAAAATTGATCGTCTGCCTTGAAATCAGTAAATACTTTAACATCGAAATGCAAAACACAATCATACACGCTACGTTACTCGACAGAGTTAAATACCTGGTAAGAAGTTAACTAAGTCGGCTAAGATAGAGAGTGAGTAAGAGTCTTCTACGTAGATGAATTTATTAATACTTTCAGAGTAGTCAACTGGTAACCTGGTTTTACTGTTACTTTTAGCTTCATTGACATATGCTCGTCGAGGTGAGCTGCTTGGCTTGATAATCTCTTTTTTGTGCATTCTATTCACTTCTAGTCGAATAAACTTGACATCAGATGACTAAAATGCATGGGATTTCTTAATTATGATTTAATACCTGAATATAGATGAGAAAATACTCTGGGTGGATCGATTTTTAGCGAGGCCAGAGAACACATATTGAAGTCTTGTTGGAGACTACCTAATTCAAATTTAACATAAATGTTTACGGAGAAAAGAATAAGATATGAGCAGAAATTTGATAGTAACAGGAAACTTTAAAGCGTCGTTCAAAATATTTCATGATTGATGTTGTCAATTTAACTCCCAGTCGACAACATTAAGTTGCTAACTACCGATTCAGAGATTCAATTTTTGATGCTATCTTTGTCAACAAGTTCTGTTAGAGAAGTTTTGAAAATGGGTAAGCCAGTGATCGATATTTTGATGCAGACGATATAGGGGCAATTTCTACAAAGAGAATAAAGGTTCTTGCTGGTCCTTTTGAGAATCTACGGGTATTTGAAAAATGTCCCATTTATCAAGTAACTCAAATCGTGAGCTGGACATTGATCGTACTCACCTCGCGAAACTTTTCCAGCAGAAATAACATTTTTTTACAAGAGGTAGGAATACAAGAGATCTGACGTCTTTCAGCTATCAAATATTCTTTTTCGGCAACTTTTACGGAAGCTACTGCACGATTTGGTATATGAGGTGTATAATTGTAGGAACGATAGTCTAAATAGGATATTTCCAAACAGAAACCTGATTTACAGCTGAAGTCCAAGATAAAGCTTGTTTTCCAGTAATCTGGTTCTTATATGAAAAGAGGCTCCGATTATGTACAAGACGCGATAGTTTTACCTGTACCGACATCAGGTGTAATGTCATTGAAGTTAGAATCGAAGGTGAATTTTTGAAAAGATCGTAAGAATACATCGAAAAGCAAGGGGTCAATTGTTCGTGAGCGTCGAACTTGTGTCATGATAGGACTTTATGCGGAGGCTGAACAACTGCAAGAAATAAAACTGCTTATTGAGTAGTGACGACATCACCGTAGGTAGAACAGTCAGAAATAACTTCATTTTTCTGTTCTTTGTAGATAATTTTATACTCTCAAAGACAAACAACCTGTAGTTTAAAATGTTTGAAGCTTCAAAGGATGTCAGTAGAGCGATGAAGCTATTAAAACCAACCTCAGACTAAATCACAACTTACGGAGTGTCTGTCAAGATAAATACTGACACATACTTATGTCAACACTAAATATATTCCCAAGCAAACAAACATACACTCACACCAATGCAATTAAAACCCCACTCACATGCACTTAACATGCGTACACAAGCACATACAAGAAATTGAATATGACTATATATATATGTGTGTATGTGTGTATGTGTATGTATAGTATATATGTATGTATACATGTATTTTAGTGTGTGTGTGTGTGTGTGTGTGTGTGTGTGTGTGTGTGTGTGTGTGTGTGTGTGTGTGTGTGTGTGTGTGTGGTTCTGTGGTTAAGAAGCTTGCTTTGCAAGAACACAGTTTCCGGTTCAGTACCACTGCGTGGCACCTTCAAAATGTATCTGCTACTATAGCCCCAGAACGACTAATGGCCAGTATTGAAGGCGTCCCAATTTATATTACAGTTGTAGAAAACTCACAAGGTATTTTCACTGCATTTCTAAGATATCATTTCTCGTTAAATATAGCGTTCCTTTCTCCGTTCTTCATTGGTATACATGTGTCTTTTAACGCTTCATGCAACACACCTGAAACATAACACAGTTAAAATTTCAGCGTTGCTTGAAGTGGTAGTGCATTTATCCTTTGTTCCTGACTAGAAACATATTTATCTTTCATTCATTCAGATTACCCTTTATTGACATTTGATATGGATAGCGAAAAATTTCATATTTGCGTTGTAATGCTTTTCTGTTTTTTTTAAAGAAAAAGGGATAAAATGCTGCAAAGACTTGCAAAAATATTTGTGAAGTTTATGGTGGTGATGTTGGTGCATCAACTGTTCGAAGGTGGTTTTCAAAATTTAAAGCTGGAGAGTTTAGCTTGGAAAATAACAGTTGCAGTGGAAGACCTTCAAAATTAGATAAAGATGTTTTGAAGGCAAAAGTCGAAGAAAATTCAAATATCACGACTAGAGAACTTGCAAAGAAGTTGGAAGATTTTAAAAGTTTCTAAATGAGCACCTAGTGAAGCTAGGATACAGTTTTCGCTATAATGTATGGGTTCCTCACAAACTATCAGAAAAGAATTGCTTGGACTGGTATTCCGTTTGTGATATGCTTTTGAAACGGAATGAAAGCATGCCATTTTTGAAACAACTTGTGACTGGAGATGAAATCCGGATTGTGTACGAAAACGTAGTGCGAAAAAGATCCTGGAGTTTGCGTAAGGATCCCCCAAAACAGCAACTAAAGACGAATATCCATACTAAAAAGGCTATGCTTTGTGTTTGGTGGGATCATAAATGCATTATTTATAATGAACTTCTCCTACAAAACCAGAACATTAATTCTGATGTGTACTGTCATCAGGTGACTAATTTGAACCAAAAAAAAATCAAAGAATTGAGGTCGAAGATTGCCAACACGAAAGGGGTAGTGTCCCGACAAGACAATGTCCGACCACATGTGTCATTGGGTACCCGAACAAAGTTACGTGAACTTAGCTGGGATCTCTTACCTCATCCACCATATTCTCCTGATATTGCGCCTTCCGACTACCACTTGTTTTGTCTCTGTAGAACTCATTTGGATGGAGTTAAAATGCATCTTGATAAACTTTTTGTTCTTCAAAACCAGTTATTCAAATTTTATGCCGAGGAAATATTTGAATTGCCTGATAGATGGGTAAAGATCATTATTAATAGCGGAAATTATTTCACTGAATAAAATTTATTGAAAGGTCAATTATTTATATCCCTTTTTGCATATTAAAAAACGGTCAGAACTTTCCGAAAAAATATATATGTGTATATATATATATATATTTCGTATGTGTATTTCGTGTGCAAGATTCTTGATGTGGATACGTGTGTTGAAAGAAATACAATTAAACCTTGGGAGAGGCATTATGCCGGTAATAAACACACGCACTAGTTCAGTCCTTTACTAATTTATATAGTTATTTGTTAAATTATTTCATTGCACTCTTGCAATCTCTTCAGTAACTTGTCTCTCCACTTCCATTTATGTGGAGAGACAAGTTACTGAAGAGATTGCAAGAGTGCAATGAAATAATTTAACAAATAACTATATAAATTAGTAAAGGACTGAACTAGTGCGTGTGTTTATTACCGGCATAATGCCTCTCCCAAGGTTTAATTGTATATATATATACATATATATATATATATATATATGTGTGTGTGTGTGTGTGTGTGTGTGTGTGTGTGTGTGTGTGTGTGTGTGTGTGTGTGTGTGTGTGTGTATGTATGTATGTACGTATGTATGTATGTATGTATGAATGTATGTGTGTATGTATGTCTATATATATATACGTGCATACATATATATATGCGTGTGTGTGTGTGTATATATGTATAAACTGTATCTCTTGAAGGGTTTGAGAGCCTCAAGCATTAGTTCGAGGAGTGAGATTTTTTCTGTATGTCTGTATTTCAAGAGGTGCATCTTGTCTGAATTTAGAGGTAGGCCACCAGATTTTTTGGTAGACCATTGAAATCTTATTTGCCTCTGCTTAACATAGAATTATTGTAATGCTGGTTATCTCTCTTGTATTTTCTTCTTGCCTTCTTTACTAGCGTATCTTCTTTAAACGTCATTTTCTCAAAAGGCAGATGAAAAATGGTCTTGTTTTTAGCCTGATAAATGGCGGAATAAATTATTATTTCGAGCAGGAAACCAGGGCCAATTGTATTAAGAAGATTTGTGTTTTCTTCTTATAAGATTATCTTTACTCTCTTTGCTGATCGAGTGCTTTTCTACTTGTTCAACCATTACCACATAATATATAAAATACCTATGTATGTGTAATACTAATGACGGTAGCCTAAAAAGGAGAAAAACAGATTAATTTGACTGTAATTGTGTAGTGCAACTTACCCCAAAGGTTGTATCAACTTATTCCATAGGCAGGACGAGTTGAACCATTTGACATTCATTCTTTTCAAAAGTCACGGTGACTCTCAGTGTAGAGATAGAAAGTTAGAACTAGCTACAAATGTTTCCCAGGAATTAAATTTCAAGGTAAGATACTCGTTTCTGCAAGATGATCTGTCATTTCAATCCTAACGTGCTTAGATCAAAAAATGGATCAATTTAGATCACCTTCTCCTATGGTACATATTCAAATGAATATATATCTGCATGTGTGTGTGTGTGTGTGTGTGTGTGTGTGTGTGTGTGTGTGTGTGTCTGTCTGTCTGTGTGTGTGTGTACGTGTTGTCTATTCAAAACAGTTTTCTCGCTCTCAAATTTATCCCCGCTGCCATTTTCAGAAGACTCTTTTTTCGGTGTCTCCAACAGGCTTCATATAAATTAAATCGGTTTCATTCTTCTGGGTATACCTATTACTTTCATTGGTTAGTTTCTAGATAATTTGTTGGGATGTTTTCGTTTTCTTTTGTTTTATTTTTTTTGTTACTGTATTGTCGCTTTACATTTGCCAGTTCGCCATTTGTTTTTTCTGTTGATTAGTTTCATGATTGTATTCCGTTTCTGTAGATTGATATTCATTTTTATTTGTTAATCGTATCGTTGAGAAATGGGGATATTGTTTTGTCACTATTGGTTCAGTCATTCTTATGTTCAGGTTCACTTATATAATTCTGCTAACACAAATTTCAACTATCAGGTCTAACTGATATACCCCGAACCTTTTTTTCGGTTTGCATACGCTTTAATTTTTTGTATTAACTTTGTAGGGGAGGTGGTCGGTCAGCGGTTGCTAATACTTTTTTTTATTTAATTTAACATTTTTGCTTTTTTCTGTACCCGATGTCTTACAATTACTCTTTTCCCTTTGATTTATTCTTTGTTCGAATTAATCTGTTTTGTTGCTTCGTTTGAGTTAATATGGCCAAGCCTCTGCTGTTGCCTCCATTGAAATTACATCATCAGAAATTTACTCAATTTACTATTCAAAACACATTTTCATCTATAATATATAAGAAGGAATGCAACGTCCCTATCGAAGTACACTGGGGCTTGAGATAATAAATTTTGATTTAACTGGGCAACTGAGCAAACATAAACTGTTCCGAGACATACCATTACCTCAGGAAACTATCAAATAATTGTGCAACATATATTTTATCAGAATAAATAAGTTATTGTCACATTGCACGGACCAAAATAATTTATTTCTATAAAATACCGATCAGTATAGCTAACAGGGTATCAATAGAAAAAATTTATGATAACAGCCTCTTGTCATCTACTCGGTGTATCAGTTCTAACATTGCTTCATGCCCATTTGATGGCAAAAGTTTAAGTAAGGATTGGATATATTGATCTGTAGTGAAGCAGAAAGACTACAGTATATGGATTTATTTACATTTTACTTAAATAGCTACCTTTAAAAACTGGTACAAACTGCACGCGTATTATTTGAGTCAGTCGGGGAAATGAATACTTGTTGTGATGAAAGCAATGACGCCCCTTTGCGAGGGATAGACTGGTCCGAGTAAAGTATGAATAGTAACGATCCGAGTGCGTTCAAGGTTCAGAGTTCGGAGTCGAGTGAAATACGTGTTAGTTCGCTGTGAAGTCGGAAGGTGTCGGTTGGTTGGTTCATAAGGAATATTCATCGTTGGTTCCTAAAGAAATTTGTTAGTTCGTTACATTGTTTTTACTGCTGTCTGGTTATATTATTTATTGTACGTATAACAAATTACGTTAAACAATACTACTTCATAGTATAAGTGAAGATAAAGATATTACGAATTTTAAGTCGGTGAATTAACTGGTCGATCTACAAGAACAAATTATGTGGCATCTAAATAATGCTTCTTGTGTACTTCTGAGAAATTCTTCATATTGATATCTCCATCAATATCTAAAATTCTAAGATCGTACTCACCCTGAAATTTCTTCACTAAAATAAATACGTTTTACGAAAAACTTTGTTCTACCCACAAGCTAAACATATTCTTCCCTTAAAGGTAATATTTCTTTGAAATTTTTTGAAAGATTCGGAAGATCTTTGAAGTGTTTTCTTTTTTTTTTAAACTGCTTTAAATATTTGAAGTTCTTCTCCCTAGCTAATATCTTTGTGTCAGACTCTGTCTGTAAGCTAAGTGTTGTTCAAAAGCATTTCGTTTAAACCAGCAGACTTTTGATAAATTGACATCAACCTTTCTGATAATTCAGAAAAGAATTTGAATTTGTTTGTCTGTTGAATTTTGTGCATCGTTTTATAATTTTTTAAGCACCGAACATATGTTTACCCTCGACTGTTCTTATTTATGTCGCGTTTTCTTTTCTTTTCTTTCACTTTATCTTCCTAAGATCATTATTATTATTCAACCACTCTCCCTTCTCTATATCAGAGAGAGACAGAGAGAAAGAAGAAAAGAAGCAAACATGTAAGATATAAAATATGAAAACCACACAGATTGAAAAAATGAGAGGGTAATGTATACATATATGTATGTATATGTATATATATATATATATATATATATATATATATATATATATATAT
>NC_068987.1:26170383-26174567 GCF_001194135.2 Octopus bimaculoides | reverse complement strand
TTTATTCCTATTATTTTTTATATATTTAAGTGTTATTTTTATCATTATAGCCGTACGCTTTTCAAACTGTCAAATTCTAAATGTAAAATTTTCTGGTGTAACCTTTTAAATTATAGAATCTTAGTATTTATGACCATTATTTTGACAAAATTTGTGTGCGTGCGTGTATTATGGATTACGTGTGTGCCTGTGTGTGTGTGTGCGTGTGTGAATATGTGTATGTGTGTGTGTGTGTGTGTGTGTGTGTGTGTGTCTGTGTGTGTGTGTGTGTCTTTTCTCTGTCGCTCCCTCTCCTGCTGTCTTTTTCCTCTGCCTGCTGCTGTCACGTGACCCGCGACAAATTCCTCTTTTTCTTCCTTTCTTAGACTGGTCCCTTAGCTGACCCGTCACAAATTCTGCCTGTCCGTTCTACATCCTTCAAAACATTTTCTAAACGTTACCCACTATTCTAGTTTCCTTCGCCCTAAGGCCGTATTTTGTTCGACTGTTTGTCCTCGTCCACTGTCCTGAATCACACTCTGTGTCGTTTTGCTTATTTTATCGTTAAAAGTGCTAAACTGAACAGTACCATTGGTCGATAACTGATGAAGAATTATGGCCTTTGTGTTTTTTTCCCGTTCGTTGTTACATTCAGTATACGTTACGTCGTTTGTTTATACATTTTTTCATTTATCACGTAATAGAACGCAGCACACACACAGAATTTGTATTAAGTAAGTTTATATATACATATATATATATATGTGTGTGTGTGTGTGTGTGTGTGTATGTATCTATCTATATATATACATATATATATATACGTCAAAGACTTTCCGTATTCCCGAGCGTCATACTAATATATCCTTTTGTTATTTACACCACTTGTCCTCGTCTGTTGTTATTATTTGTATATTCTCCCATATATATATATAGGTGAGAAAGTTGGTATGTGAAAGCACGTGGTTGGATGTATAAAAGATAAACAAGAGTGAAAAAACTACAGAAGGCTTGTGTTACATGGTTAAAGTATATATTTAAATTGTTAGAAAAATGTTATAAAATTTTGGGTATAAAAACATTGCATTTGGAGAAAGCAATCAACAATGGTCTGCAGGTGATTTTCCTTATGTGCCAATAGAGCAGTCATATACACATAGAACTTCAGTTATAAGCTTTCCCGCTGTCATGGTTCGAGCAGAGAGTCGGTGGAGGTCAAAAACAGAGCCGTCTGAGCGATATTTGATGTATATGCCCAGGTCTAGTTCTTTCATTGTCTCATCAACTAGGTATTCACCTGTGTGAAGAACAAGTAGAACAAGACAGGGGCGAGTACACAGCCCTGTTTCACGCCACTGGAAATGTTGAAAGAGTTGGTGTAGTCACCATTGCAAAGAACTTGACCGGTCATATTGTGTTTTCAATGTGGTGAACTTGTGTGGGCAGCCCAGCTTGGTTAGGTTGGTCCATAAAGCTTGTCTGCTGACTGTATCAAAAGCTTTGGCTAGATCTTAGATCTATGAATACAGAATTCATCCGTTGTTCAATGCATTGAACCTGTCAGGTCGCTCTCTAGCGCTACTGGTAACATGTAATCCAGTACAACCTTTCACATGGTCGTGTCGTTGGTGACCAAACTGGCAACCTAATAGGCTTGTGTGTGTGTATATCTGTGTGTATGTGTGTGTGCGCGCGCGCGCGTATTTTTGTTATGTATACATTCATATACATACATATATTATAGACTTACATACGTACTTGTATACATATACGAGAGACACACAAACTGGCAGACAGACAGTAATACCATGGTATCTCAATTCATATCTGCTAATGTGAAAGTGATTAGTAGTAGTAGTAGTAGAAGTAGTAGTAGCAGCAGCCGCAGCAGCAGCAGCAGCAGCAGCAGCAGCAGCAGTAGTAGTAGTAGTAGTAGTAGTAGTAGTAGTAGTAGTAGTAGTAGTAGTATAATCATTTGTGTTGATGTTGCTTTGTTTTAAAGGCCTGAAATAACAAGGTGAACTTTTTAACAATCGGTGTTATTTATGGTTAACAATGATTTATTGCACGGGAAACGAGACTAGCATCTGAAATCTAAAATTCTGTTAAATTTGTACTTTTAAGAATGATTCCTATATGCATACTACACACACACATGCACACACAATTCATTGTGGTCGATCGCTCTGTGAAAAAAAGGCGACTGAAACTCTTCCAGTCCATGTTACTTCAGTGTCCTCGGCTGAAAACGAGTATCAATCAAGTATTCGTACAACTCTCTCTCTCTCTCTCTCTCTCTCTCTCTCTCTCTCTCTATCTATCTATCTATCTCTCTCTCTCTCTCTGTCTCTCTCTCTCCCTCTCTCTCTCTCTCTCTCTCTCTCTCTCTCTCTCTCTCTCTCTCTCTCTCTCTCTCTCTTAACAGCCATCCCATCCTTGATCTTCTGCAGGGTCAAGTGTGTCAATACTTGCATACGCCTACATAGGCACCTAAAACTATTAGCGAAACTGTGGTACATTCTAGCCGTGACTATCGCATCTTTTTATATATCTATCCACTAGCGTAGCTACGTGGGTACGGCAGAGGCGGTCCGCCCCGGGCGGCACTTTTAATGGGACACCACTTTTGGGTTTGCTGTAGGCAATATGTTTTTTTATGGGGTCCGGGGTCGGCAAACGGAAGGGCTACCTCAGGCAGCACACACTCTAGCTACGCCAGTGTATCTACCACTATATTTACAATCAAATTCCGAAAATTAAATATAAGTTACTAATATTTTTTATGACTTAAAGAATATACATATATATATATATGTATGTATGTATGTATGTTTGTATATTGAATATAATATAATGAGAATAAAACTAATTGCTTCTTTTATATTAAAAGATATATAATTGAATTTATATTAATGTTTTCGCTAGCAGAGTGATAGTAGCTACCTCGTATATACTCTCATGAAAGTAATGACCAGAGAAATGCGATGAACCGGGTGTATATACACACTCACACACACACATATACACACGGAATTTTATACATATAGATAGATAGATAGATAGATAGATAGATAGATAGATAGATAGATAGATAGATAGATAGATATACATGTATATGCGTATGTATATATAATATATATTTATATACATATGTATGTATGTATGTATATATATGAATATACATGTATGTATAAGTGTGTGTGTGTGTGCGTGTGTGTGAGTGTGTTTAAAGTCGTGTCTTTGTTCATCTGCCAAAAGACTTTTTCATTGAAAACCAGTCAAGCTATTCTTTATAAAGTTCTTCTGTCCACGTTCCATCATTCTGTAAGCTATTTGTACATAATATAATACACGGTACCACCAGAGAAGAAGCAATCTACTTACATTCAAAATCTGTTGAAATCGAAATCTGTTTAGGTACATTGGCAAATTAATGAGGTGACATTAAGGTGAAAAATATATAACGACAATATAACATTCTTAACTGCCTTCTCACTCACTCTCTCTTTTTCTCTCATTCTCTCACTCTCTCTTTTTCTCTCATTCTCTCTTCTTCTCATACATACAACGCTCTGTCAATCTCACACATTCTCTCATACACACTCTATGTATATACGTATATATATATATATATATATATATATATATAGACAATATATGAGTATATGCATATATATGTACATGTATGTATATACGTTCACGTTTATACATACATGTACATATATATGCATATACTCATATATTGTTTGTATCACGACAGAACGCACGCGTTAACTTTATACAGTAAGTTTTACTATTTTTCTAACGCGACTCTCTCTATTTCTATCTCCCCCTCTCATTCTTCCCTCTACTGTTCTTCGCCTCTACCTGTCACTACTTCTCTCTCTATCTCTATCTCTTGTTACTCGTCCTCCGCCTCTCACCGTTAATACTACTATCTCTCTCTCTCTTTCTCTCTCTCTTTCTCTCTCTCTACCTCTCGTTGCTCACTTTTATTCTACTTCCTCCCCTCCTTTTCCCTCTGCTACTCTTTCTCTTCACACAGCCTTGGTCACGTGTGTCCGGCTGCTAATTCTTTTCGTTCTTGGAATCACCAAGCTCGCACGTACTTCTTTGCCCCTCCTGTACGTGCTTCACAGCGTTCAAGACATACACACTTCACGTCTGGCTGTACAGCCTTTTTGTTTGTTTGTTTATTTCACCGT
>NC_068987.1:26168166-26169703 GCF_001194135.2 Octopus bimaculoides | reverse complement strand
GTTAGAGTTTCGGGGAAATACTTCCAATTTATTACGTTACAAATTCAAATCCCGCCAAAATGAAACTATCTTTCATCCTTTCCGGGTGGATGAAATGAAGCACTTGTCAAGTACTGGGGTTGGTGCAATCGTCTAAAACACTTCCTCTTAAATTGTAGACTTTGTGCCAAAATTTGAATTATTATTAATATTACACCTCTACTAAAATGGCCTCCTATGAACATATAAATGCACAAGTTTTAAAAAGCATATAGTACACACAGACACGCACACACACGCACACACTTCTTTGTGACTGAACCTGTAAGAAAAGACAGCCGAAATTCTTTCAAACTACATTTTGACGCTTTATTTAATGATTTCAAATTTTGGCACAAGCCAGTAATTTCGAGGGAGGGTAGCAAGTCAATTACATCGACCCCAGTGTTCAACTGGTACTTATCTTATCGACCCTGAAAGGATGAAAGGCAAAGTCGATCTCGACAGAATTTGAACTCAGAACGTAAAGACGGACGAAACACCGCTAAGCATTTTGCTCGACGTACTAACGATTCTGCCAGCTCCGTGCCTTTGCCGTTTTATATAACGAAGGGACGTTATATAAAGTATATAAGCGTAGATATAAACATCTAGCTATAACTATTGATGCCGACTTAAGTAATATTTGCACTATGAATCCTGAATCATGTCACAATCGTGTTCATTAAAATAATGATAGTATGTTTTCACTCATTTATTCAAAACTACCGTCTATGTAATTGTAGAGATAGAGATAATTGCTCTTTCGATAAGCAATTCTTCCGTAAGAACATAGTGTACAAATGTTCCTTCTGCATACCTGATAAAGTTTACCACTATATCGGAGCCACAACGACGCATTTTAAAGGAAGACTGAATAACCATCTTAACTCTTTTGATTGTAAGAAAAAGAACTACTTAACACTTTTTAGTTAAGTTAAACTGAGATTTGAATGAAAGTAATATTAATCACTCCATTGAAAGAAAGTAATATTAATCAGTCCATTATACGGACTGTCCTTTTCTTATGAAAAGGGTAGAGATAGCAGTGATATATATGCTCTACGGGATACTTGATAATCTAAGGTGCAATTCAGGTCTATTTAACGAACATAACGAACATAATCTGAAAATTTTGTTTTTCCAACTTATAAACAATACAGGAATATATAAATAGTAACATATGCACATACGCATATTATACAGACTGAATTTTTCTTGTAGCTCTACTACAACACTTCATTTACAAGCAATCCTTAGTTATATTGACGTAACACTAATTTATCACCTGTACTACCAACTAAAATTAATAGTTTATTTTCTAAACGGAAATATCCTTTGGCACGTCATACTGTATTTATTTATTTAATTTGTCTTTTTATTTAATTAATTACAATATATTTTTCTATATGTATATATGTTGTGCGTGTGTATCTATGTGCGCGCGTGCACGTCGATTTGTATGGCGTATGTGCGAGTGCGTGTATAGGTACGTATACGTATATATATATATATATAT
>NC_068987.1:26165128-26167141 GCF_001194135.2 Octopus bimaculoides | reverse complement strand
GGTTAGGGCGGCAGACTCGCGGCAGACTCGCGGTCACATGAACATAATCGAAATATTTAACACAATGAAACTATATGAAAATTAATAAATGTATACATCAAAATAGAAATTATTTATAAAATGTGTGCTTTCTTTCGGTCTTACTAGTTATTATTATTGTTGAGGCGCAATGGCCCAGTGGTTAGGGCAGCGGACTCGCGGTCATAGGATCGCGGTTTCGATTCCCAGACCGGGCGTTGTGAGTGTTTATTGAGCCAAAACATCTAAAGCTCCACGAGGTTCCGGCAGGGGATGGTGGCGAACCCTGCTGTACTTTTTCACCACAACTTTCTCACTCTTTCTTCCCGTTTCTGTTGTACCTGTAATTCAAAGGGCCAACCTTGTCACACTGTGTCACTCTGAATATCCTCGAAAACTACGTTAAGAGTACACGTGTCTGTGGAGTGCTCAGCCACTTACACGTTAATTTCACGAGCAGGCTGTTCCGTTGATCGGATCAACTGGAACCCTTGACGTCGTAACAACAACTATCTCTTTATCACATTTGAATCTATCTCTTTATCTCTTTATCACATTCTTATTTCTATCTCTTTTTCTTCGCTTCCGGCCAATTTTTTTTTGTTTTATCTCCTGATCATTAAAATTTACTGAGACTAATCCGGACAAACGTATTTCAACTGATTTATGACAATCTCTATTTCATACACAGTTTTAATAATGTTTTATCGTCACGATCAGACAACTGTCTGATTATATAGATCGAACTTCTAAAATGATCTTGGCAAGTGATACACCAAAATCGTCACGTTTACTATTTCTTTCATTTGCATGACTAACGGAAACTCCTCCTTCCTGCAAAAACATGAACCCCTCCGACCAAATGCTCTCTTCCTATATATAGGTGAATTCATTCAAATTCTCGTATTAAATCATTCACAAAGGTCATTATAAATGACAATGGGTTTTCATTATATAATCAGTATTACATAATAAAGGTTACATAATCAGTGTTCAAATTCAGTTTTTTCAAACTTGTCATACTTATGTTTTTGAAACAGCTGTAACGAAGGAGTGTGATACTAGTGCCTCCATTTTTTCTTATGTTACATATACACATATATACTCATAGCAGTATTTTAGCGTAGATATAAACATCTAGTTGTATACATACATATTTACAGACACATGTAAATATAAAATTATGTGGGCGTGCATGTATGTGTAAGTATATGTATATATGTATTATTCAACTATATATTATAGTAGTATATGATATATATGTATATATAATTGTATATGTGTATATATATATATATATATATATATATATATATATATATATATATATATACATACATACATGTATATATTTATAAATATGTGTGTGTACACACATCTATATATGTGTATGGGTGTCTGTCTGTCTGTCTGTATGTATGTATGTGTGTATGTATATATGTATGTATGTATGTATGTATATACTTATATTTATTAAACATATATGAAGCTAATATGTTAATGATTTGACCACTATTTCTAGCACGCATAGCAGCGGCATGTTATAGTGCTCAGTTGTATCTATTTTTTTTTTTTTTTACTATTGTAATAATAGTAGAAACGTTTTCACACGATTGTGTAAATCGACATTTGTTGTATGAGTTACGTTTAATAGAATAAACGGTTGAATAAAGGAAAAGTTTCACTATGTAATATATATTTTATTTGAACATCTCAGTATGCAAGTAGTACGTTTATGCTTTTAAGGTTTATCAAAGAATAGACAACGTCAGGTCATTTCTGCACATGCATCGTACGAATTGAAGGAAAGTCCAGACGGACAGCAAATAATATGAATAACATGTGTGTATAAATATTTTATATAGTATAAGTATTATCTACATATCATATATTTTATGTATATACACAGACATGCACACACATATATATAGATAAACACACACACGTGTGTGTGTGTGTGTGTGTGTGTGTGTGTGTGTGTGTGTGTGTGTGTGT
>NC_068987.1:26164611-26165118 GCF_001194135.2 Octopus bimaculoides | reverse complement strand
GTGTGTGTGTGTGTGTGTGTGTGTGTGTGTGTGTGTGTGTGTGTGTGTGTGTCTGTGTCTGAGCAATATAGCTAGTTCTAAAATCTCTAAGAGATTTAAGTAGTAACAATACTGAAAAGTAGTGTTTCTTGCAATTTCAACGTAGCTGTTCCGTACGAATCTACACTACTACCATTTTTCTTTTAACCCCAGGATGACATCTCTTGTAGCCTGTTAACGTCACAACCTGTGTCCGATATATTGCGAGCAGGGGAGCAAACCCCTATTATCTAGCGGTGACAAGACCAGTAAACCAGTCTGGTTTCAGACTTGTATACTGGTCTTGTCAGTAGACAGGTGTTCAGTCTTTAATTATATTAACATGATTAAAGGATAAAATCATTAAAATGAATGAATTTTATCATTGACCAGCATATAAAAAAAAAACCTTTTAGGCAAAATACATATATCGAGATATATAATCGTGTATATACAAGTATATATATATATATATATATATATATATAT
>NC_068987.1:26162535-26164521 GCF_001194135.2 Octopus bimaculoides | reverse complement strand
ATATATATGCATATACATACATACATATGTGCACACACAAACATACATATATATTCTTCGTTCGAGGCTGATTCGCTCAGTTTCATGGAACATGCTATTCTTCATTATTTGTATATATACGCATGTGCGTGTGTATGTGTGTACGTCCGTATGTATGTATGTATGGATGGATGGATGGATGGATGGATGTGTAGAAATATATTGATTGCTATATGTATGTATATGCATGTGTGCCTCTGTGTGTTTATATATGTGTATAAATGTATTGATAGTTATATTTATGTATATGCATGTGTGTGTGTGTGTGTGCGCGCACGCGTATGTGTTGTGCTTTAGTTCTGCAACAATGTTTAACATTTAACAATTTTTGAAGTCTACACCGGGAATATAAATTAATAACATATCTATTAATTCTGAATAGGTTCTGGTAGGTTCGAACGTGAACATGCAGATCACCGTTGTATTTAATCATTGCTAGACGATGTATGTTCATAACACATGTGATTTATCGATAACAAGGAAGTTTGAGACCGCGATGTTTCGATCTTATTGTGTCTCCTAAGTCAAAACTATCCCCGGAATATTGAAACTAACTAGAATATTAGTTCTTCCTTATAGAAATTAGAAAATAAATCGTTTGCTGATGCATAATGATATCAGCCAAACTGATGACAGCATAGCGGCAATTATTCTAAACAGATTAATTCGTTCTCAATAGATTCTAACAGATTCGAACGTGAATATGCTATCTCCTCACTTTAGATGATGTGTGTTCATAAAAAACGTCGAAAAACTGTTGTTTCAAATGGGACTTTGACACACCGCGGTGTTTCGACCTTATTGTTTGTCACCTCAGTGAAAGTTAAACCAGTATCAATGAGTCTAAGGCCAGTATTTAGAGTTTAGGATTAGAGTTTAAAGTTTAGTAGGAGAGTTTAGGTTGAAAGTTTTATGTTTTGGGGTGATGCTTTAAATCTTAGGATTAGGTTTAGGGTCTAGAATTTAAAATTATGACTAAGGGTTGTCTTTTAGACACAAGGTTTAGGGTTTAGAGTAAGAGTTAGCATTTAGAGTTGTGGTTACGATTTAGGATTAAGTGTAAGGGCTTAGGAATTAAGGTTAGAGTATAGGGTTAGTGCTTAGTGTTAGGGTTCGGGTTCAGTATGAGGGCTAAGGTTTCGGATTAGATTTCGCGTTTCGAATTAGCCCTTAATGTTAGGGCTACGATTTAAGATGAGACTTTAAATTTAGTGTCAAATTTAAGGGTTAGATTTTATTGTTAAGAAGTAGAGGTTAGTGTTTGTGTTAGAGTTAGTGTTTAGGTTTAGAAATTTTACTGTAAATGTAATATGTTGTTTCCTTTCATTTTTATTTAAATATTTTCATCTTCAAATATCTTTTTTATAGTTTTTCTTATAAATTTCTCAAAAATAGCAAATTGTGGTCATTGGTGTAGCCATTTGTTCAAAACTTCATCTGTGTAGAAATTCTCAATAAAATCAGACTGTGTGCGTCAAACGGGAACGATTTGACGGGCGTCATTATCCCCCAAAGTTGGGATATTGGGTGATATATATGTATGTGCGTAAAGGAATATATGCATATACACGCATATTCATATACAAATATTTATACACGTACATATACATTTAATAATGCATACATACATACATACATACGTACGTACATACATACATACATACATACGTACGTACGTACATACATACATACATACATACATACATACATACATACATACATACATACAGAGATAAGTTTATAAACACGATACATTCCGTAGCAGACATTTTTAATCTGTTAGCATCAAATTGTTTCTGATAAAACAGACACAGCTCCGCTTCACCAAAATCCCCTGAAATCCTTCCTCTTAAGCCATCAGAAATATTTTTCTTTTAAGCCAACAGAGATGTATGAATTCTTCCAGAAATTATGTGGATAAACAAAACACAAATTTATCAAAATATC
>NC_068987.1:26159766-26160983 GCF_001194135.2 Octopus bimaculoides | reverse complement strand
TGATTAAAACCCTTTCTAACATGGAAGTATCCAAGGAGCATTTGAGGCACATAATTCTTTTTGAGTACAAAAAAGGAAACTCTGCAGCCGAAGCGAATCGAAACATACACTCAGTTTATGGGAAAGAATGCTTGAATGAAAGAACTTATAGAAGATGGTTTGCAAAATTCAGAAGTGGAGATTTCAGCCTTCAAGAGGAAGATCGAACAGGACGTCCAGTTGAGTTTGATGATAAGCTCCTTGAGGCATTACTTGAAGAAAATCCTGCATTATCAGTTGAAGAATTGGCAATAAAGCTTAGTTCAAATCATACAACTGTTCATTGTCATCTTCAACAATTTGGAAAGGTTCCTAAACTTGGAAAATGGGTGCCTCATGAATTGTCCGAAAACAACCGCAAATTTCGAGTTGACATCTGCTCTTCTCTCCATTCTCGCGAACTCATTTCACCTTTTATTGGATAGACTTGTGACTGGTGACGAAAAATGGATCTTCTATCGAAATGTTAAGCGTCGTAAACAGTGGCTTGGTAAAAGAGGAAAAGCTCAACCACAACCAGGAAGGGAACTTCATGAGAAAAAGGTTCTTCTCTCTATCTGGTGGGATTACAAAGGAGTAATTCACTTTGAATTGTTACCACCTAATGCAACAATCAATGCTCAAGTCTACTGTCAACAATAAGAGCGTTTGAACCAAGCTTTGAAGAAAAAAGATCCGCTTTAGTGAATCGAAAAGGAGTGATGTTTCGTCAGGACAATGTGCGACCCCACACTGCAAAGATTACATCACAGAATATCGAAGAGCTTGGTTGGGAAAAAATTCCTCATCCA
The DNA here is from genome assembly GCF_001194135.2 of Octopus bimaculoides. Classification (NCBI taxonomy): domain Eukaryota; kingdom Metazoa; phylum Mollusca; class Cephalopoda; order Octopoda; family Octopodidae; genus Octopus; species Octopus bimaculoides. Next base: position 26,160,153 of record NC_068987.1, on the reverse strand, counting down.
CCTTATTCTCCCAACCTTGTTCCTTCAGACTACCATTTGTTTCGTAGTTTACAGAATCATTTGAGGGACATAACTTTCGCAAGCCCGGAGGAGGTCGAGACTGAATTTCAGAGTCCTTCGCTTTGAAACCAACAGTTTTACATTGATGGGATTAAAAAGCTTGTAAATAGATGGAAGGAAGTCATAGATAATCAGGGAAAGTACATTGATGATTAAATTTCAATTAAATATAACATTTAATCACTTGTTTTCTTTATTCAAAATTCGGACAGGACTTATGGGATGACCTGATAAAATAAATTATCATAGGCGCGAGCGTGGCTGTACGGTAGGAAGTTTGCTTCCAAACCACATGGTTCCGAATTCAGTCCCACTGCGTGGCACCTT
>NC_068987.1:26154379-26159633 GCF_001194135.2 Octopus bimaculoides | reverse complement strand
ATATATATATATATATATATATACACGCACATACATATATATTTACATGCGTGTGTGTGTGTCTTTATACCTGTCTCCCATCACCGCTAGACAACCGATGTTGTTATGCTTACGTATCCTTTTCTTAGTAGTTCTGCAAAAATAGAACGACAGAACAAGTACCAGGCTTGACAAAATATAAGTACTGGGATCGATTGATTCGACTAAAAATTCTTCGAAGAGTTGTCCCAGCATGGCTGCAGTCTAATGACTGAAACAAGTAAAAGGCAAAAGATAAAAGCTATTATTTAAATTTAATACAAACACTACGTTACACAAAACTTGTCTCTGAAAAACGTCTTTGGCAAAGGTTAACAAACATTTTGACATCATAGTAGATAGGAGATCAAATAGAACATTGTTGGTGGCACTCGTTACGTGGACACTTAAAATATAAAAACGTTTTTTTTGGACAGAAGGTTTGAAAGTGCAGGCAGATTTTACATGGAAGACTAAAAGCTACTAGATTATTTCACAGGAATTTCAAATTTCACGGTGACGTCACAAAAACAGTTAAAAATTACAGGCGCATTCCAAGTGGGATGTTAAATGTTGGGACACGACATATAGACGGTTAGACATATCAAAACTGTATAAAGTGATTATACTTTCACTCAGATCTTTACTAAATTCTATCAAATTATATCTGATATCATCCTAATATTACAGTTATGAAATCTGCAAAAGAGCCCAGTAGTCTTCCGTACCTATCCCAGAGAGTTTTTCAAAACATTACTAAAAGACAGTTACTGCGTATATCAGAGAATCTTATTTACGTCAAGACAACCGGTTTTGTCATTAAACATAGTCTGAAATAAATATATCATAGGTGCAGATTATGGTATATTTATTTTAAGGAAATATAAGATTACTTTAAAGAAACCTTTACAGCCTTTGTTAAGCTATGCATAAAAGTAACCACAAAGTGTGTCGATTCCACGTCAGTCGTCTACATTGTGAGAGAGAGTACGATCGGCCATTTACGCTCCGGTCTCCTTTACCACCTCACTGGAAGTTTTTTCTCTGCAGACCAGCTCGTCCGCGGTGTAGGTCCTTGTCTACAGTTCGTCTGTTATGAGTTCGCGGGCAATGCCATATACCTTCAAATTACTGGTGCTATTCACATGCTAAGTTACTAACTACTGGCGCGTTTCATGTAGTTAAAAGTTACAAGCGGGCTTCAGGTAAAAAGTGAATTATTACTGGCTAACTTCACATGGGGAATCACAAATTACAGGGTTCTTCACTTGGGAAGTTTATCTTTTATCGTTTACTTGTTTTTGTTATTAGACAGCGGCCATGCTAGGCACCGCCTTGAAATTTAGTCGAACAAACCAACCTAAGTACTTAGATTTTCCGCCTGTGGGTTATTCTATGGGTCTCATTTTGCTGCACCACTTAAGTTACAGGCCCGTAAGCAAACCAACACAGTTGTCAAGTGGCATTGGGAGACAAATACAAAGACATACACATGCACTAACGCTCTCTCTTTCTCTCTCTCTCTCTCTCTCTCCCTCACACACACACACACACAAAACCACATCACCCAAAAAATTTTGTTCCGCCCGAAGCTATTGGAAAAAACACTTGCCCAAAGTGCCACGCAATAGAACTGAACCTGGAATCATGTGACTGGGAAGCAAACGTCTTACCATACAACCACACCTGCACTTATTGCTAAATTACTGCCATACTTCTCATGGAGAATTTTAAATAACTGGTGTATTTCGCATAAGAAGTTAATATGGCTGTTGCTCTTTAAATGACAAGTTAAAACATTTGTGGCACTTCACATCAAAAAATAAATATCTCTAATTAGATTTGTAAGAACAGTTAAATCTAATTGGCACATTATTGGTTAAGTAGACTACTTTCCAGCAATATGTCCTTGGGTTCAGTCTCTCTGTTTGGTACCTTGAGCAAGTGTCTTCAACTATACCCCCGTGCTGACCGATGCTTTGTGAGAGATTTAGTAGACGGAAACAGAAAGAAGCCTATCGTGTATGTGTGTGTGTGTGTGCGTGTGTCTTTTTGCTTATCTCCCACTGCCGTTTGATAACAGGTGTTTGGAGTTTTTTTGTTTTTTTTTACCTACTCCTAACTTAACGTTTCAGCAAAATGTCCGATAGAATAGTACTTTGGACGATTTGCTCAATTAAAAACCCTTCAAGACGGTGCCCCAGCATGGCCACAGTTTAATGACTGGAACAAGCAAAAGATAACCGATAAAAGATTATTTGCATACTTGGCATTTTCTGTAACAAAGCACAGACGCTCTTCAGACAGAAATTTAAAAATTGGTGATGCATTTCACATAAAAGTTAGAAGTTACTAGCGCGCTACACAAGGAATGCTAAAATTTATTCGTGCACTTCATATGGAAATTAAAAATTACTAACACACATCATAAAGGAAAGTTGCAAACACACTTCACGTAGAAAGTCAACATTTACAGATGCAATTCTTATTGATAGTAAAGATTTCTGGCGCACTTCACATAGAATGTTAAAAATTAGTTGCACATTTCAAACGAACAGTTAAAAAAAATTACTGATGCATTTCACATAGAAGTTAAACATTACAAGTGGATTTCAAATACTAAAGTTAAAATTTGCTCGCACGCTGCGCATGGAAGTTTTAAAAATACTGGCACCCTTTTCATGGAATGGTATATATTACTGGCGCGGTTTACACGTACTGTTAAAAATTTTGGGCTCACCTTACATAAAAAAATATAATTAAGACGCCACATATAAAAAGTTAAATGCTATTAGTGCACTTCACATGGCAAGCTGAATATTATTGATGCTTTTTTATATTAAAAAATGTGGGGCAATCCACGTGATGAGTTTAAACATACTGGCAGGCTTGATGTGGGAAAAGTTAAAAAATTATTAGTGCATTTCACAAAGAAATTCTAAAATTCCTGTTGCGCTTTAAATGGAATGTTAAAAACTACTGGCACTCGCTCACATTGTCAATGGGTCACATTTACATCAACAGAATCTGACATATCCTGAAACATACTATAAGGAATAGTATTAAATAGTATTAAATTATTTAAATTTAAATAGTATTAAATTATTTAAATTTAATACGAACGCTATGCATCCCAATGTCTGATAAACTTCTTTGCTAATAATTTACAAACATTTTAACATCGTGGTAGATACGAGATCAAAGAAAAAATTGCTGGCAAACTCCATATGGACACTTAAAATATAAAGGCGCACTTTAGATGGAAAAATTACCCTCGAATTTTAAAAGGAACAATGAATATTACTGGTACGCTTACCACAGAAATTTTAAAATCCGTGGAAGTAATACAAGTTTACTGACGCATTTCTCAGAGAGTGTTAAAAATTACTGAAAGTTATAAATTACTAACGCTGAGCACATCAAAGTTAAAATCTACTGACACACTTCGTATGGAAAGTTAAATATTATTGGCACACATCACATAACCATTTAAATATTACCGGCTCATTGCACATGAAAACTTTAATATTACTGCTGCACTTCGTACGGAAATTTTAAAATTTCTTATGCACTTCACGTATTGAGTTTAAAATGACGGGCATACTTCTGATGTACGGTTAAAAGTGTACGTCACAGGGAAAGATCAAAATTGCTGGCGCGCTTCACATGAACATAATCGAAATATTTAACACAATGAAACTATATGAAAATTCATAAATGTATACATCAAAATAGAAATTATTTATAAAATGTGTGCTTTCTTTCGGTCTTACTAGTTATTATTATTGTGGAGGCGCAATGGCCCAGTGATTAGGGCAGCGGACTCGCGGTCATAGGATCGCGGTTTCGATTCCCAGACCGGGCGTTGTGAGTGTTTATTGAGCGAAAACACCTAAACCTCCACGAGGCTCCGGCAGGGGATGGTGGCAAACCCTGCTGTACTCTTTCACCACAACTTTTTCTCACTCTTTCTTCCTGTTTCTGCTGTACCTGTATTTCAAAGGGCCGGCCTTGTCACACTCTGTGTCACGCTGAACCTCCCCGAGAACTACGTTAAGAGTACACATGTCTGTGGAGTGCTCAGCCACTTGCACGTTAATTTCATGAACAGGCTGTTCCGTTGATCGGTTCAACTGGAACCCTCGTCGTCGTAACCGACGAAGTGCCAACAACTAGTTATTATTACTAGGGTTATTATAAGGCGACTAGCAGACAGAATCGCTGGCATGCCGGGCTAAATGCTTAGCGTCATTTCGTCTGTCTGTACGTTCTGAGCTCAAATTCCAGCAAGGTCGTGTTTGCCTTTCATCCTTTCAGGATCGATGAAATAAGTTCCAGTTGAGCACTGGAGCCAATGTAATCGACTTAGCCACTCCCACGAAATTGCAGGCCTTGTACCATAATCTGAAACGATTATTAGGATAGTGAAGACGGGAAGCTGGAAGACGCGTTAGCACGCCGAGCAAAATGCTTAGCTTGCATTTCGCCTGTTTTTATTTTCTGAACTCCAATTCCGCCTCTTTACTTTTTGTTTTCTCCTTCTTCCTTGTTTCTATCACGTTATTGCTTAGGAGTATCGTTTTCTTTCCGTACTTTGTCGAAAGACTACCATAGAGATATGTATATATTTGTATGTAAATTATATATGTGTGTGTATTTGTGTGTACGTATTTTACATTACTGTATTACTTGTATCTATCCGCAGTTTTCCGTTTCGCCTTTTGCGTTGTTGTTATCCTCCATATTTAACCCTTGCTCGTACATTGATGTTAAGTATCGATGGTGCAGCCAGAGAAATAGCGCCATGGAACTTAAACCTCTTGGACTTTTAAATGATTAACTACAGAAGACATACATTACACACACACACACATACACACACACATACACACACATACTCACTAACATATATATATATATAAAGAGAGAGAGGGTGGAGGGGAGAGAGAGAGAGGGAGAGAGAGGGGGGAGACGAATAAAGTGATAATTTATTTTCGAACGCAGAACAGCAGAAACATTGGCTGTTGACAGATTTTTGCGCTACGTAAGGATAATTTATCCATTGTTTCTGCTGTTCTAACGACGTCTCTGCGTTCGAAAATAAATTATCACCGTATTTGTATCAATATACACATTTCGGGCTTATAAATAAAAAAAAACAAATCTTAATTTCTTTATATTTATATATACGGGGTTATATATATGTGTGTGTGTGTGTGTGTGTGTGTGTGTGTGT
>NC_068987.1:26152096-26153755 GCF_001194135.2 Octopus bimaculoides | reverse complement strand
CTCTCTCTCTCTCTCTCTCTCTCTCTCTCTCTCTCTCTCTCTCTCTCTCTCCTTTACTAGTGAGACAAGATGAATACTATTTTGTACTTCGTGTGATAAAATGTATGTATTTTGTGAGGCATATCTATTTGTATGCATGAGTGTGCATAAGTGTGAGTGTGTGTATGTGTGTGCGCGTGTGTGTACATGTACATAAATTTGTAACTCTTCATGTCTATGAGTATTTATAACAACCAAAACTTCTGAGATTCATTATATATGTACATATATTTATATTTGCAAATGTGTATTATGTGTATATAGGTATAATGTGCTTGTGAAAATGCATATAAATGAGCACACACACACACACATGTGTGTGTGTATATATATATATATATATGTGGGGGAGGTGTATAGTGAGTTGGGATATATAAACCTGGTATTTACAACATGAACCACTGCCATAGATATCGGCTATCGAAAATTGAAAGCGGGGAGATTTTTCGCGCTACCACTCTAATTATCTGAAAATACACAAATATCTTTAGAGTATGTATAATGACATATGTCGAAGAGTGGCGTTAGCAAATCATTTTGAATACTTCATTTACAATCGTTTCATCGTATTTCAATATAATCAATCTTGCGTAATGCTGTAATCGTGTCAGCGATTTTGTAGAGAGAATGGATGCTGTCAACCCACATCTATTGATGCAATACTTAGCAGTCAGTGTGGTGTCGTTGGATCACTGGTTGTTTGGGTTTTACAACAAACATCATCAACCAAGCGATCTGACCGAGGTTCATCAACCTTAGGCGTGTACGCAAGCAGACTTCTAGAGAACGCGCTGATCACAACTTTTCAACCAGATTCATCTAGACATTCACTCAGAAGCCTCTACATTATGCTCATTCCATAAATAACTAAGGTTCCGAAGGTAAGACCTGCGAACACTCAACTGTCAACCTCCGGCAAACACCTGTCTCCAAACATTATATCGCCAGTACTCCATTACCTTTTGGTACTAAGCTTTCTTCCTCTCATTTGCTTCTGGCTCCTAATTTTAAGTATTCTAGTGTGTCAATATTTTAACAAAATGATGGTACCTTTTTTAATTATAATGTTACTTTGTAAATTAAAATCAGATAATTTTTAATATACAAATTTTATACTTAGCTGCAATATTTTAAGTAAAATTTTTTTGTTCTGTACTTTACCAGATGTAATAAGTTGTCCTATAATTTTCCAGGTTTATAATCTTAAGAATATTATTTCTCTTCCTCTCATTTTTCCATGTAATCCATGTTTTTCCAGTCTATTCTATTATGCTAATTAATAATGCATCAAATGTGTCAATTAGCAGTGTCGTTGATAATTTTTCCTTACCTCAATAACGCCGCTGACCTATATCAAAAGTCTCCTTATAGAACTATATATATATATATATAGCTGTTACGGCCTAGTTTTGGCATACCCCATTCTATCCGAATATTCCTTTCCGGAGTGATTATCGGATGACATTTTGAAATGGGGTTACATGCCCGAACCTCTAGGCCTAGAGGTTCGGGCATGTAACCCCATTTCAAAATGTCATCCGATAATCACTCCGGAAAGGAAGAGGTTCGGGCATGTAACCCCATTTCAAAATGTCATCCGATAATCACTCCGGAAAGGAA
>NC_068987.1:26149132-26151474 GCF_001194135.2 Octopus bimaculoides | reverse complement strand
TCCATCTGTACATATTTAATCATCTGTGCGCTAGAATATGTGTGTATATGGTGCTAAACAATGCTATATTTAGATTTCACATGCATGGAAGCATACATAAATATACAATGATATACGTACACTTTCACCAAACAACACTTCCTCTCTGTACTGACTATTTTCGTTTTTTTTTTTTTTTCATTTGTCTATTTTACCAATGGAAGTATTTGTTCATCTATTGAGCTTTGTGAATATCAATGTAATTTTCTTTGGTTTGAAACAGTAGTTACATAGTGCCATTAACATTTTTTATCTCTACATCTCTAAAGAGCTTCAGACATACATATTTGTTTCCCCTGTATGCATATATAAATGTGTGTGTGTGTGTGTGTGTGTTTGTGTGAGTGTGTGTATGTGAATGTGTACGCGCGTCTGCATATGTGTATATGTGTATATACATATATGCACATGTGTGTAAGTATTTGTATGAATGAATAATTGATAGAATCAATTGACTACTATTGCATGAATGTATTTCTCTTTTCCCCCTGCGTGCCTGTGGCACATTATGTTTCTTTGCTCAAATTGGCAATTCGAATGAAAAGAAAATATTTAAATCGGTATTATATTGTAATGTAATTATAGTCTTCATAATTTAAGTTTATTACGCCAACTTTGAAGAGACCTGTTTATGTATTATTGTATTCATATTATAGAATAGAATGTTTGGATTTGTATTACAGCTCATTAATTTTATAACATGTCAAGCTATCAACTTTGGCAAATTTTCACAGGAACATTTGGAATTTCGTTTTAATCCTTTGATCATAATTGAGACAATGCTTATGTGTTTGATAAGCGAAAAGACATTTGGAAATTATGCAATGAAACCATTGAAGATTAAAGCCAACCTTGAGGAGGTTAATTCAGATAATAAAAGCAATGATCTTCAATGTTGTAAGAAATTGAGAAAAAAGGTTAAGAAAATATTCATTGTTTGTGTCAATTTTTTTAATGCCCTTCTTATACGGATAACTGAAGAAGAAATATAAACCTCTTATAATATAGCCGTTAAAATATCAAAAACAAATGTTACACACGATTGGAGAGGATATTCTCATATCAGCCGGAAAGATAGTCATAGAAAGCATTATGAAAAAGGGCCGTGAACCAGTTCTTCCGGTTATCTCTCAGACTAACTATGCTAAACAACACCTTATTGATGCGATGTCAGAAGATGTAGAAAAAAGTGGTAACTTCAAAACTTCAACACTGTAAATTTTGTATCCAGCTGAACGAGTCGACGTTCGGAAGTTCCTATATTCTCATAAACTATGTAAGGTATTGTAATTCTAATTTTAAAACATGCGTTGTTGATGAATTTTCTTCAATAAGATTTTGATAAGACGAGATTCACTTTTACTTCTCTCAATTCCTTTGTGTTAGTCTCAATATTTACTATATAATTCACTCCAAGATTATTCTTGTCATAAAGTATTATAAATTTGTTTCGAGGATATCTTATTTTGCTTTACGTTGATTTAAATTTCTTTCTGAATCCCACGCTCTGCAGCAGGAATAGAACTCATCATTGTGACTTAACGAATCAACCGCCAGATGTACAGGGAATTTTTTATTTCATTTATTCATTTATTTATCTCGATATAATCAAGTCTACGGGGTCACTCATTCCTATGAATGCACATATCTTTATATTTTATCTTTTACTTGTCTCATTCATTGGAGTGCGGTTGTGTTGGGGTACCACCTTAAAGGGTTTTAGTCGAACGAATCGACTCCAGGGCTTAATTTGTAATCCTGGTACTTATTATATTGGTCTCCAAACATTATATCGCCAGTACTCCATTACCTTTTGGTACTAAGCTTTCTTCCTCTCGTTTGCTTTCTTCATCCTCTACTCCCAGAGTAAAGATAATTTCAGTGGGGTTAGAAGACTTGTTGACTTAGAAACCAAGATGGTATCTGATATATAGATATATTTACCCTAGCAGAGATTACCGGTTTTGCTCGGGATTAAAATGACATAGTTTTTTATTGTTTTAATTGTTTCAGTCATGTGACTGCAGCCATGAAATCGACCCTAGGTGTTTTGCTGAACGGCTTGGTTACGGGGACATAATTAGAACGACATCGGTTGTCAAGGGAGGTACAAACAAAAGCACACAGACACAAACACACACACACACATATATATGTATATATGCATTTATATACATACATATATATACATACATATATATGCATATATACATGTATATACATGTATATAAATATATATATGCATATATAAATACATACCTATATATATATATATATATATATATATATATATATATATATAT
>NC_068987.1:26146485-26148129 GCF_001194135.2 Octopus bimaculoides | reverse complement strand
TATATATATATATATATATATATATATGGGAGAATATACAAATAATAACAACAGACGAGGACAGGTGGTGTAAATAACAAAAGTATATATTAGTATGACACGACAAGCTTCTTTCAGTTTCCGTCTACCAAATCCGCCACTCACAATGCTTTGTTCGGCCTGAGGCTATAAAATAAGATACTTGCCCAAGGTGCCATACAGTGGGACTGAACTTGGAGCTATGTGGTTGGTAAGCCACTCCTTCTAGACAGACAGACAGACAGACAGACAGACAGACAGACAGACAGACAGACAGATAGATAGATAGATAGATAGATAGATAGATAGATAGATAGATAGACATTCTTATCATTCTGTTTTCTTATTTTGATATACTTACCTATTAACCACTTATCCCTTATAAATTATGACTGTTCTTAAATAGATATTTTTTAATTACTTAAGTCTATGCGAGATGGTTATACTATATCCATATAAACGTATGAATATGTATGTATGAGTATATATGCATATATGTGCATAACCTATGAACCTCTTATCCCTTATAAATTGCTGTTTTTGTTGTTCGTAAATAGATACTTTTCAGTTACTTAAATCTATGCCAGTTGCATATATATTCATATAAATATTTGTGTATTCATATATTTGTGCATTCAGATAAATATTTGTGTATTTGTATATGTGCATGTGTTCACATATAGAAATATGTGTGTGTATCTGTACATATCTTTTTTTTTTTTCTGATTCATGGCTTAAAAGTAATATGTGAATAACATGTTTATCGTTCCAGTTATTCCATAAGTAAATGCCCTGAGCAGTCTTTATAGAAACTACCTAATAAGTAATTAATTAAGAGCATGAACGAATATTAAACTGATTCTATATAATCTTTCCTTTTTACTGTTTATAATTGATATATACACACATTTTACCTATTTTGGTTATGATATCATTTTTGAAAATCTTGAATTTTATTTTTATTCAACATAACAATATTGTTTATACACAATCTCCCATAGTGTGCCTCAAGGTAAAATTTCCTCTGTATTAACATCTTAGGTTTCTTAGCATCTTGCCCCCTTAACTGGTAATTAACATCATGATTTAAAGTTTCCCCTACCCAGCCTCTTTTTCTAGACAGTTACTTTGTATCCAATTGACTATTCCTAATGTCTTCTTTCCGCCCTGAGGAAAAGGTATACATATGACAATATTTATGACCATACATAGCCATGAGCTGTCAACTCATTCTTGCCCTTTATTCAAAACAGACACAGTCTTCTAGTCTTAGATCTAGTAGTTGATAAAGAGATAAAGAAATTAGAAATGAATTACAATCCTTTACAAGCTATGACCCCAATGGGCTTCATGTGATTCTTGGAAGTGTAGTTTATTCTTAGCTACAATAGCGACAACATGAATTTCTTCCATCTTCTTGCTCTGTTAAAGTATTTGAGAAAAATTATATTAATGTGTCCAACTGGTTAAAATTCTATTTATTTATTTGTGCAGCTGAGGATATCACAGCATTTAAATTGATGTAATTATTGCATTGTTCAATTAAATGGAGCCGCTTGAAACGGTCGTACTGCATCACTACTTGATATCTTGTTGCTTATTTTGATTTTATATATATATATATAT
>NC_068987.1:26144318-26145982 GCF_001194135.2 Octopus bimaculoides | reverse complement strand
ATATATATATATATATAATGAACAATGAAGAAATACGTGATATAGATATCCACTTTATACAGCTCAACCAATTAGCGCTCTGATAGGGCTTCAGGAATATAAAATTAAGGAGGAGAGAAAACAAATTCAAAGGTCGATGTATATATTCATTCAATCAATATTAACGAAATTCTCCATGGTATAAAAATACATAGATGCATTCATCTATATGATATATAAAAAATTTCTAAGAATTTATAAATACATACATATACACAAACATTTATAAATATTTAAAAATTCATAGACATGTAAACATTTATAAACACATAAAAATTCATAAATATAAATATATAAAAATGTAAGTTCATAAATGTACTTGCGAAGTCCGAATGTTCGAATTTCAATCAATGAAGAGGATGATAAAGCGGATGTAAAGTGATTCATAAGGAATCTGGAACATGTATAAAATTTATGTATAAAATCTTACGGCCGTTTCAAAAAGATATAGGTTGCTATGAGCGAGCTAATTCCACAATATATAATACACACACGAAGATTTGCGATTTATGCACGAAGGAGGTGATCCACATAATCCGAGCCAAGAAAAATAGTTTACTTAATAAGATATGAGACGTTATAATTACCTGTAGACACAAATATCTTTCGACATTTAAATTTTTCAAAAATAATTAAACTATAGGATTCTAATTTAGCCTTTCTTCATATTATGGACTCTTCTAAAACTTTATATTATATATAGCGTCGTAATATACTTTATATTATATATAGTGTCGTAATATATTTTAGCCTTTTAACATCAAATGCCCGAAGAGAATGTTCCGATCAAACATTCGATTTTTAATAAGTCATTTAACCCACCATTTCTTTTAGAGCTTTAAACTTGTGATTCTAGTAACTCTGATGAGAGAAATATAGAGTATTGCTATGGTTGGTGTCAACTCGCCCATAGCAGCCTATATCTTTTCGAAACGGTCGTAAGATACTATACATAGATTTTATACATGTTCCAGATTCCTTATGAATCATTTTACATCCGCTTTATCCTTCTCTTCATTGATTCATATTCGAACATCCGGACTTCGCAAGTACATTTATGGACATATATTTTTATATATTTATATTTTGAATTTTATGTGTTTATAAATTTTTATATGTCTATGAATTTTTATATATTTATAAATTTTCGTGTATATCTATGTATTCATAAATTCTAAGAAATTTTTTATATATCATATAGATGAATGCATCTATGTATGTATGTATATGTGTGTATATGTATGTGTGTGTGTGTGTATGTATGTATGTATGTATGTATATATGTATGTGTGTATGTATGTGTGTGTGTATGTATCGGAGCAAATGCGCTAAGCAGTGTTTACGTATAATCACAATTTAGGTTAGTTGAAGTATGTGACAAACATATTTCAACTAACCTAGATTATGAATATAAATATAAATATACATATATATGTATATATAAGCGCAGGAGTAGCTGTGTGGTAAGTAGCTTGCTTACCAACCACATGGTTCCAGGTTCATTCCCACTGCGTAGCACCTTGGGCAAGTGTCTTCGACCAAAGCCTTGTGAGTGGATTTGGTAGGCGGAAACTGAAAGAAGCCCGTCGTATATACGTATGTTTATGTATGTGTGTGTATATGTT
>NC_068987.1:26139133-26143969 GCF_001194135.2 Octopus bimaculoides | reverse complement strand
TATATATATATATATATATATATATATATATATATATGTAGGTATGTATACACACACACACACATATATATAAACGCGTGCGATCATGCTTGTGTGTGCGTGTCTGTGTGTATATTTGTGTGTCTGTCTTTCTGTCTGTGTGGGCGCGCGTGTACTGTGTTAAAAAAAATTTATTGAGTAATAAAACTCGGCGCCAGTAAACTGCAGTTATCTCCCATGAATTTGATTCATATTTCTCTCCCTTGATATTCCACAGTTGCCTCCCTTACTTTAATAAATGATAATTCTGAAGGTCTTGGAAGAATATTGAAATTGCATTATTGCATTATCAATATAAATTTTCAGGGTATTGACAAAATGTGCAGTCACGCACAAAATGACAGCTTTGAAATCGTGTTTTTTGACTGGGTGAAACTTTAAACCTCTATAACTTTTTTAAAACAATTTTCTGGTAAAAGTTGAGTAACTTCAGCAATTTAACTTGGAAAGGTACATTAATGTGCCAAATTCTAAAATTTTCGATAAACTCTAATTTTTGAAATGCTGGCAGCCAAACGAACTAGATCCGTATTTACTCCAGTAAAGATGTCATCTGATTCTGTTCTATTGACTTCTTCTTCTCTTTGGGAATACCATACTGCTTTTCTGACGCAGTCTGTAGAAATTCATTTTCACATTTTCACTTTACTGATGCCTCCAGTCAAGAAAATTTGTCGACAGTACAGTAATGATTATTTATCGTTAGGATTTATTCCCTATTCTCAGAACTGTCAGTTACAAATGTGCCTTTTTTGCCATCACACATTGACCAATGAAGCAATGAAACCTTCATGCTTGAAGTATCACTTTGATGCAAAGCATTCTGACAAGAAGGACAAGCCGCTATCATAATTTTTGCAACTAAGCTCCTCTTTCAAAAAACAAATACAAACATTCAACACGCTACTCCAGGAGACTAGTAAACAGGAGAATGACAGGTTGATTGCATTGCTTGTTGCTAAGTCCGGGAAGTCTCACACAATTGGAGAAACATTACTTCGCCCGGTTATCGAAGAGGTTTTCAAACCGTAATGTACGAAAAACCCGATTAAACATTATGAAGAAGATCCCACTTAATTATAACACAATTTCTCGACGCATCGATGAAATGGCAAACAACGTCAAACATCAGATCATTAATATTCTCCAGCGTTCTGAATTTTCTATACAAGTGGATGAGTCAACTGTTGTGGACAATCAATGTTTGATAATGGTATATGTTCGGTATTTCAGTGAAAACCTTCAACCTTGTGAGGAAATGCTGTTCACAGAGAAATTAGCGCTTGATTCAAAAGGTGCAACTATTTTTCACACTCTCAAGTCTTTCCTTTTTGAACATATTATCCCACTCAGTAATATTCTTGTCTGTGCGTCTAATGGAGCTCCTTCAATGATAAAAGAAATAGGGGGTTTTCATCTCTCCTAAAGCATGAAATTTCCCACCAGATACTAAATGTTCATTGCTTGGCACATAGGCAGCATTTAGTTGGAAAAAATATGAACAGTAGATTGAATGATGCGCTACAGTTAGCTATCAAGACTGTGAACAAATTGAAGTTCAATCTCTTGTCTGATTGAATTTTCCGTCAACTCTGTCAGAAAAATGATGAGGACCATATTAAACTCTTATACCATACTAAAATGCAGTGGCTGTCAAAAGGAAACTGTTTTATGCTTTGTTGAACTGTTTCATATCATATCTTTCTTTGAAGATACTCCACTATCTGCTTTGTTGATGGCTGCAAGGTGTGATATTTTTGTGATATATTCACAAAATTAAATGATATGAATAAGTTATTGCAAGGAAACAGAAAAACTCTTGTTGATTGTAAATCATTTATCACTACCTTCATTTCGAAATTGGTGTTGTGGAAGACTAACATTTCAAAACGTCAATTCCATCAATTTCCACAACTTGATTCTTTGAAAGATGAATTGGTTGATGAGGATTTAAGTACTATTTACAATCATTGCATGATAACATGGTGGGGCGATTTCAAGATGTTATTGTGGTGAATATTCCAAATTGGTATAGCAGTCCATTTGAGGTCGATGCAGTCAATTGCGAGGATGACGTTCAGGAGGAATTGATAGAATTACAAAACGACAATGACGCCACAATGCAATATTGTCGTAATGGCAAAGAAGGTTTGTGGTACCATCAGAGTACATTGAATTCCTACCCTAATCAGTGGAAACATTTGAAATTACTTTTACTTACCTTCCCTACATCATACCTGGTTGAATCTGGTTTTAACCATGTTGAAACTTAACTTACCCGTAAAAGAATTGGACTGGATGGATGTGACACAAAGAGTAGACTTGCGGCTAAAGTCAACAAGTTTGGAACCGAATGTATCTGCACTAACTGCATCGCACCAGTTACATGGATTTCATTAAAATGTTTTATTCTTTTCCTTTATAATACAATCATTAATTATTTTTGCATTGGTAGTTCTGATCAATGGCTCATTTGGGGAAAATGAAAATCAATGTAAAAGAAAGCGCAAGTTTCCAGAAGTTAATCCATCTGCATAATACAGAGTTAATGTTAGAATTTTATTCCCACTAATGGCAAAACTAAACCCACAATAAGGGATTTGTAAACAACCGCATATGTAGTCCAAATGGCACTAACAGGGCAACGAATCTACGATATAGTGTGTGTCAAATGATACAAGGGGAGGTTTTCCTAGGGGATTTTGTGTTGGGCGTTGGGGTTATGTCAGGTTTTTTTTGTTTTTTTTTACACAGGTGGGCGGTGGAGCATTTTTTGGCTGATAGGTGGGTGATATTGCAATCTGACATGAAAAGTTGGAGAAACATTGCTCTAGAGTCTCTTCAGAACACCCTCTGTTTCTGTGGCTTGTATACGCAGTCGTACCCTTTTGATCACTTCCCAACATTTATGATCATAAGTGATGATTGGCATGAAATCCAAACCGAAGACAGCAGATTTGCTTTTGTTTTTTTTTCTCCCAACCTATCTTCTTCCAAGGATTGAAAGCTAGATCTGGTGCATTACTGTTCCAGCATATGTAATTCTAGCATCCAAATCGGCCTCCTGCTTTCCATCACAAGAAAATAAAGCGTCGAGATACTTATGTTCAACATGCAGACTGAACTAAAACAAGACTTTCCTGAAAGTCTTTGCAACGCTAACTTTCATCCCTTTTTTGCAGTGAACCCATTCACTGCATGCTGGAGATCACCTTCTGCTGGAGATAAGCCAAATAGTGCCATGTTGTCTGCAAATATCAGCCAACTGACCCTAGACCCAATATGATTTTTGTATTTGGCTTAATGGCCCCCACCCACCTTTATGTATGTATCATTATCATCACCACTTAACATCCCCTTTTCTCTCCTGACATTGGCTGGGCAGGTCAACAGACCAGTCAAGCCAGAGAGTTACACCAGATTCTATGCCTACTTTGGCATAGTTTCTACATCTGGATGCCCTTCCTAATACCATTTAATCAACAGAATGTAGTGGATGTTTATCATGTGGCACCAGCACCAATGAGGTTGCTAAGTACCTCTCAAGACACCTCAACTGAATGTGTGTATGTGTGTGTGCGCATATGTAAACTTAGTATAAATAGTTTTCATGCCATTGCAAAATCCTGGTTTGAATCAATGTTAATGCTCAAGGGACCTTTTATGCTCTTTTCTATAGCGTTAAAAACCAGAGGTCATCATTTTCAGGTGCATGGAACATATTGTCCTAAACAGAGTATTTAGGATTCCTAATATACATAAAACAATTTAAAAGGTTTCCTTCCCTTTTTTTTTTTGTCTTGAGTGAATGAAAGATAATGGTGTGATCAGTGAATATTATGTAAAAACTATTAACTCTGGCCATGATGCTTCACTTGCAAATGCCATATCATCATCATAAAACATTTAACATCCATTCTCCATGTTGGCATGGGTTGGACAGTTTGACAGGAACTGGCAAGGGCAGGGGTTGCATCAGGCTCCAGGCTGTTTTGGCTTGCTTTCCACAGCTGGATGCCTTTCTTACTGTCAACGACCTTACAGACTATACTGGGAGGTTATTTTTTTTTTCACGTGGCACCATTACTAGTACCTTTTGCATGGCTCCAGCACCCACACCAATGCTTTTTACATGCCACTGTGGTTTTTAGATCTCAATTTCGTTGTGATGGACAGGTCTCAGTGGAAATAAATCTATTCTGCCTCATGCAAGAGACATAAACACATACATACACATGATCAGTATATCTATAAGAATGACACTATTTCAATAATGAAAATGTTATAAGGATTTTATTTATGATGAACAGATATCAAATAGCTTGTATACACAAAAGAAAAAAGGTAAAAAAGACTATTCAAATTTGATAATTGAAAAATGGTATTATAACCTCAAATTTGGAAATCGTCAGCATTACATTTTTGCATTTTTATTGTTAGTTTAGAGAGAATCTTATATTAATCTTGCTTGTCTTTTGTAGTATTTCTTGTGCATTTATTCCACTGTCATTTGGAAACATTTCTCTTTGACTGTGATGAAGATAAACACAAATATGCAGAGCATTTGTTCACACTTTACTCTGACAATGCTAAAATTACTTCAAATATGTGTGTGTGAGTGTGTACCCGCACATTCATGTATAGGAGTATCTATGTATATGTATCAACATATATACGTATCCAAACATCTACATGCAGTTGTATGCATGCACTGATGTATAGGTATGCATATACACACACATTCATTTGTGTATATATCTATCAATATATATATATATATATATATATATATATATA
>NC_068987.1:26135585-26137585 GCF_001194135.2 Octopus bimaculoides | reverse complement strand
AAGAAAGAACATTAATCAGAGAAAGCGAAAGTGGGATGGTTGAGCAAGTGCCATAAAACAATTAAGGGAGCACTCAACATTTAAAAATCAATTTAAACATTTTAATAATTACAGCATGAATTCAGTAGGAACATTACTCTGAGCTTAAGAAAAACTCCAGTAAAAATTCAAACTTAAATGGATCAAATCTATACTACTACTGGCTCTAAAATCATCAGGCTTATCTCAAGTTCATCAGAACAACTCTATTTATGAAAGGAGCTTAAATACAGATTCACACCAGTTGTATAGAAGTTGTTGCAATTGGCCAGGGTATATCTGAATGTCATGTAGATTTGATCCTGTTTAATATAGATTTTTGCTGAAGTTCATCTGGAATACAGAGCAATGTAATTAGAGTGATTCTATACTGTAATTATAAAAATAAAATAACATATATACATACACCATAACAGTTTGACTCAGCTCCACATGCTTTGAAAGTTTCATAGATGCATAGGATACATCTATGTCATCAATTGCTAGGATCAGTGTCGGGTTTGGAGAGTAACTCAAGATGTCTTCCAGGTGTTTAGGCTTCTGTCGGTCAGCATAGGTCATGTAGTATTAATGTTGTTGGAGCAGCACCAGCTATTTTCTCTATTTTTAGACCTGCATGATCAGACAAGATGTCAGCAGGGTGCTGGCACCTCATTAGTGTCAGGCCATGACAGAATTTTCAGCAACATTCAGTTACTTATGCAGGAAGTACCTCACATATTGGGTTGGGATTTAGCATGAGCTAGTAGTTCAGTTTTCATTCAGTAGAGTATGAACACAGGGACAACACTCTTTACATGAAGTAACCTAATTTGATGGATTAGGATTAAAATTGAGGTTGCGTGGCCATCATTTAACCTGCCCTTCCTGAGACCAAACACTTTGAAGCTGTCTAGCAAAGTGCCAGCCAACTGAAGTAGAGTGCTGGGATTTGTAGAATATTCACTCTGCTAAGCTCTGACAGGATTTAGAGTTACTGGTGCAGCAATTCCATCATTGAAGCTACAGAGAAAGTTATGAGGTGGCTTTGGATAAAAAGAGCAGACCAGTAGTTTGTTGCTAATGGAATGCAGACTAGGACTTGATCCACCCCAGCAGAGTCAACTGAGCACGAAAAGGGTTCTGATTTGAAAACTTCCAGAAACATCGTTGATGATGCATTTCAGAGCATCTGTGAGATAACTCAAAACCAAAAAATAAAATTTATACACACACACACATGTATACACACAGACACACATGTAGGTATGGTGATACACAGAGGAAAAATAGGATTCAAAACATGGGTATATCTTTATTAATATTTATCAGAAAGAAAAGAGTAACACAAGAGCCGAGAGTTTTGAGCATTGGCACTTATCAAAAGTTTGATAAGTGCCAATGCATGAAACTCTTGACCCTTGAGTCACACTGTTATTTCTTCAAAATATTAAAAAGAATACACACACATGTATTTGAAGGCATCCGTGAGGCTATGGAACTGCACTTGGAAGGTCTTGGATTTGGTCTTGTCGGCAGAGCAGTGTCAGTTGTGATTACAGAGATCCACACATGAATAAGAGTCTCAGATGCAGTATGCAATGACTTCATCTAAAGGCAGTGTACCGGTACTGCTTTTCTGTCGATCCTGATTTCTCTTCGTCAACATGTTTCAGTCTCTCGCCTCATCTTTTTAAAACCCCAGTCTAGTTCCAATTTCCACTGAGAGCAAATCATCAGCCATGTCCTCCCATCTTTCAACATTCATGTAAAGAGATGTCATATAAGGTTTACAACAGACCACCAGTAATGTTAACTTTGTATCATTTTCTTCTGTATTAATTACCTTTATATATCAATATATATATAATTTATATCAACCTACCTCTTTCTCTCTATGTGCACATACATACATACATACATACATACATATACATATATATATATATATATATATATATATATATATATATATATATATA
>NC_068987.1:26134055-26135397 GCF_001194135.2 Octopus bimaculoides | reverse complement strand
GTGTGTGTGTGTGTGTGTGTGTGTGTGCGTGTGTGTGTGTGTGTGTGATGAAATGACAAACAAACTAAACACTGCAAACACAACTTCAAATTAGACAACAAAAAAAGGAAAAAATGATAGTAAACAAAAAAATAGTTCATTTGAGGTCAAATAAAAAAAAATGAATAATAATTTAAAGAATAAGAGAAAATGTCAATTTTTTGTTTTGTTTTGTTTGTTTTTTAGTTTAGAATAAGTTATTATGAACTAGAGAAACAAAATAAAATGACTATAATAACACCATCTGAGAACATCTGGTGGTATCAGAGTAATATCAACATAGAATATCCAATAGTGTCACTGCTGTGATATCACTGTACAAAGTCTGGTTTCATTACAGTATCACCACAGTAAAATATCTGATGCCATATGGATGATGGTATTGTAAAATGTCTGATGAAGTACTGCTGTCATACAGACACGTAATGTCTGATGAAGAACTGCAGTTACACCAACATTAAATGTCTGATCAGTGATTTCAATGACATCACTGTATAAAGTTTTGTCAGTGACTGCACTCAGTTCAAATTATCACACAAGATCTGGTGGATGAAAATTCCGTTGACTATGCTGAGAGCGACTGAGTTCATTACGAAAATATTCAATGGTGCGGTTAATTCCGGCAATCATTGGAATCTGAAATGAGAAAATTAAAATAACTTTTATTATCGTGCAAAAAGAAAAAAGAAAAAAGAAAAAAAAATTAATAAATTATTATTTTACTCATAAATCAAATTATTGCAACTTTTGTCTTTTACTTGTTCCAGTCATTAAGATTATGGCCATGCTGGAGCACCGCCTTGATGAATTTTAGTCAAACTAATCAACCCCAGGACTTATTTTCTTTTTAAGCCTGGCACCTATTCTATCCATCTATTTTGCCAAACCACTAAGTTACAGGGATGTAAACACACCAACAACAGTTGTCAAGCAATGGTGGGGGACAAACACAAACACAAACGCACAGATTATATATATGTGCAACAGGCTTCTTTTAGTTTCCATCTACCAAATCCACTCACAAGGCTTTGGTCAGCCTGACCCATAGTAGACAACACTTGTGCAAGGTGCCACACAGTGGGACTGAACATGGAATTATGTGGTTAGAAGGCAAACTTCTAACTACACAGCCATGCCTACATCTATATTTACTAATTCAAATTAGAAACTAGAAAACTATATTCTTGGGTTTATTGCAGTGTCCACCTTCAAGAGTTCAGTTGATTATATTAACCCTTAACGGCTATTCATTCACATTGTTTTGAATTAATCCAGCATTATCCTGTAGCTTACAGATTTTGTT
>NC_068987.1:26125359-26133571 GCF_001194135.2 Octopus bimaculoides | reverse complement strand
CCTGCTCGTGAAATTAATGTGCAAGTGGCTGAGCACTCCACAGACACGTGTACCCTTAACGTAGTTCTCGGGGATATTCAGCGTGACACAGTGTGACAAGGCTGGTCCCTTTGAAATACAGGTACAATAGAAACAGGAAGTAAGAGTGAGAGAAAGTTGTGGTGAAAGAGTACAGCAGGGTTCGCCACCATACCCTGCCGGAGCCTCGTGGAGCTTTAGGTGTTTTTGCTCAATAAACACTCACAACGACCGATCTGGGAATCGAAACCGCGATCCTATGACCGCGAGTCCGCTGCCCTAACCACTGGGCCATTGCGCCTCCACCCTGTGCTATTACAATATATAGAATCAACTGCTTTCATTCTCAACCCTTTTTCTATCAGAAGTATCCATCAATGAGTGACTCGTTATCGTAACCTAATACAGTAAAAGCGAATGGAAATTGTGATACTTATGCCTTTTCAAAGAGCATTAACTCAAGTAATAGATACAGACACATATGCAGGAGGAAACGTGCCAGAGATGGATACAAACTCAGTATTCTAAAACAGCTTATATAATATTCTTGAATTACTGTTGGAATCCTTTCGAGAAATTAATCCCAATAACTGTGAAATTAAATTTCATGATTATTCTTGTAATTATGGTGTTAATTATGCACTAAAACATAAAATTGGTATTTTCTGCAAGTTATGTTACCTCATAATAAACTTGATATACATCATCATCATTTAACATCAGTTACCCATGTTAGCATGGGTTAGACGGTTTGACTGGACTGGCACACTGGGAGGCTGCGCCAGGATCCAGTCTGGTTTGGCATACTTTTCTACAGCTGGATGCCCTTCCTAATGCCAACCACTCTGAGAGTGTAATGGGTGCTTTTACATGATACCGGTAACTGCCACGACTGCGATTTTGCTGGGTTTCATGGGTCTTCTTCTCAAACATAACATAATGCCAAAGATCTTGGACATTGCCTCCGTGAAGCCCAGCACTCAAATGGAGTTTGGCCACATTGCCTCCATTAGGCCCAACACTCAAAAGGAACTCAGCCACCACGCCTTCGTGAGGCCCACTCAAAAGGAACTCAGCCACCTTGCCTTCGTGAGGCCCACTCGAAAGGAACTCAGCCACCACGCCTTCGTGAGGTCCACTCGAATGGAACTCAGCCACCTCACCTTCGTGAGGCCCACTCAAAAAGAACTCAGCAGCCTCACCTTCATGAGGCCAAACACTCAAAAGGAACTCAGCCACCTCAACAAAAAATAGTTTCAAACATGACATTCCACAAAACATAGATTACTTTATAAAGCTGCTTTCCATAGTTAAGGGTAATAAAAGTTTGAGTGGATATATCCAGTTTGCACAACAATAGGATTAAAACGTGTCTCCATCCTTCAAAATTTCAAGCTTAGTGCCTATAATAGAAAGGGTTATGATTGTTATTGAGAGAGTAAATATAAGAGTTCTTACTCTAGGTTTCCAGTTCAGATATTTTAAAGCTTTTGAAATATTTGGTCGCCGCCTCTGTGGATCATCCTGCATGGCCGGTCTATTGACTATCTTGCTGTCACCACCTGAGAAACAGATAAGCTAAAAATTAAGATTTCTGTCAAGTAGGTTGTACACTAGTTTTCTCTTCTCTCTCACTGTCAACAATGTGAATACATATCTGCATATATACATGACCGAAACAAAAGAAATACTTTATTGAGTAGACATGTAAAAGACATGTTAAACATGTTTAAAGTAGAATCTAACAAAAAAATAATTACGCTTTTTGATATCAATGACCCTAATCCAATGACAGAAACCTCTTGTTTACAGTGATCTAAATGAAAAGCTGTCAAAAGTTTGAGTTAATTTATGTTTCAAACACCACTTCTAGATCAAGGTTCACTTGCAGGTTAAAGTGGTGAGATAACTAACAATAACAAGAAATCAATCAACAAAATAAAATAGAAAAAAAATTAAGATAAATCAAAGTCAAACATACCAACAAGGCTCTTAATAATTTTGGCAAACTCCATAACAGAATGTTCTTCGGGGTTGCCAATGTTTACTGGCTGAGAGTAATTGCTGTTCATTAAAGCAATAAGCCCATCTACCAAATCACTAACATACTGGAACGATCTGGTCTGTGTACCATCACCATATACCTTATAAGATAAAGACATGAAAGAATGAGAATAAAACACTTGAGCCAAAATGAATACAGGAAAATTTGTACAATTACTCCAAAGTGGCAATATAATTTGGAGAAGAAATGTAAACTGCTAAAGGAATCATGTGTGTGTGTACACATACTCACACACACACACACACAGTGGGTCTCATATACATTTGTATTTGTCTGCTTGTGTGTACATGTGTGACTGTGTGTGCATGCTGCATGTATATGTATGCATGTATGTGTGTATTATTCTGTGCATTATATTCTGTCCAAATATATAACAACAAATAAGCAAACACATATTCACACACACGGACAGGAACATGTTAAAACATATTGTGTTATAAGACATACCGTAATAGGTTCGTTCTGGAGAGCTTGCAAAATAAAGTTGCTCACAACACGGCCATCATTCATGTGCATCCGGGGACCAAAAGTATTGAAAATTCTCGAAACACGCACTTCAAGGTTTTCCTGAAAATGTAAGCAGCTCCAGTTATTAATATTTTCCATAGAATAACCAACAGTATAGAGAAAGATGGCAGGGTTCTAGTAGGGGGATGCTTTACAATATATACATTTGTGTTGTTGTGTTTTGTCACACAGGCTATGTCAGTGACAGCCATAGTTGTGGTGGCAGCTGTGACATCTTAATGGTCATCTTTTTCTATGCTTGCATGCACTGTTGATAACCCTCATCTGCTTCCAAACAAAACAATATTTTCCCCTCTTTCACAGAACAAAAGGCAGCACGATGGCCTGGAATATTTTTGCAGGAGATTGCAATTGTATGATTGTAAACAAAGGACTCAGTTTATATGAACAATGACTTTGTTCTGAACCAGTGCACAAATGCCAAGACAAAGGCAACATTCAAATAGACACGTCCAGTCAGGGACACACACACACACGCACGTGTGTGTGTGTGTGTGTGTGTGTGTGCGTGTGTGATGGACTCCTGAAATGTTTTGTCTAACAATTTCATTCAGAAGGTCTGGAAAGCTTGCGGCTTTCATAGAGGACACAAGCCAAATGTTCCTGAATAGTGCATCACTCCTTCGGGTGTGCAGCTTTGGCAAGTGTCTTCTGCTAATGCCCTGAGCTGACCAAAGTTTTATGAGTGGTTTTAGTAGACAGAAACTAAAAGAAGTCAGTTGTTGTTTCATCATCATCATCATCATCATCATCATCATCATCATCATCACCACCACCACCACTACCATCGTCATCATCATCATCCTTTAACATCCATTTTCTATGCTGGCATGGGTTGGACAGTTTGACCAGAGCTGGTAAGCCAGAGAGCTGCACCAGGTTCCAGTCTGATTTAGCTTCACTTCTACAGCTGAATGCCCTTCCTAATGCCAACCACCTTACAGTGTGTACTGGGTGCTTTTAACATGTCACTGGCACAAGTGCTTTTATGTGACACTGGCATAAGTGCTTTATACATGAGCAGCACCGGCAAAGGACTCTTGCAGGCCAGTCCACTTCAACAGGGGCGTGGCCTTAACACATCTGCTATGGAGGACTGATATATATATTGCATTACCTGACGATTATGAAGTTTGCAAAAATACCTGCCCTCCTCAGTGAAACTGAATTCTGGAAGCACTATGCATATTGTATATTGTGCTCTTCACCCATGTACAGTGACTCACCCTTACTCCTGAACCAAATTTCCTCCTATCATGCTCTATACTTACCTCCTCATCCACTGGTTCTTACAGACTAACCAACTGTAAAATGTGTTGGCATTAGAGAGGGCATCCAGCATTAGAAACCATGTCACAACAGACACTGGAGCATGATACAGCCCTTGGACTTATCAGATACTTTCAAACCATCCAACCCAT
The DNA here is from genome assembly GCF_001194135.2 of Octopus bimaculoides. Taxonomy (NCBI): domain Eukaryota; kingdom Metazoa; phylum Mollusca; class Cephalopoda; order Octopoda; family Octopodidae; genus Octopus; species Octopus bimaculoides. Next base: position 26,129,539 of record NC_068987.1, on the reverse strand, counting down.
ACCAACATAGACCATGGATGTTAAATGTTGCTGATGTGTGAGTATATATATATATATATATATATATATATATATATATATATATATATATATATATATATATAGGCACAGGCATGGCTGTGTGGTAAAAAACTTGCTTCCTGACCACATGGTTTTAGATTCAGTCCCACTGTGTAGCACCTTGGGCAAATTGTGAGCCATGAATATCCTCAATGCTTTTCCCATATTGCTCACTATTACAATGCTATCTGAATTTTACTGACAATAAACCATAAATAAGTAACTTAACACTGTGAAGGGGTGCGAGGAAGGAAGTTTCTGTTTTACATTTTTGCTTTTGTGTAAATTTATCCATCCAGAGAGAATGACATAGACAGATAGAAAAGTACAAGAGAACTGTGAGCTGGATGTATCTGCATAACAATCAGTATAGAATATAATACACAAGACATCCTATTACATATGTACACATCCCAGTTACATGGTTTCGGGTTCAGTCCCACCGTGTGGCACCTTGGGCAAGTGTCTTCTGCTATAGCTCCGGGCTGACCGAAGCTTTGTGATTGAATTTGGTAGGTGGAAGTTACTGCCGCATGTGTATATGTCTGTGTATGTGCTTGTCCCTCTCCGAAAGAGAGAGGGGGATTTAATTAACCAAATTACTGACACAATATATAATTAACCAAATTACTGACATTGTGAATGCAAACTTTAGTAGAAGACAACCAACATAATATCAGTTTGTTCCTTCAGTTTTATATTCAGTGTTTCTCAATTGGGGTTCATATGCCTAGAAGATAATGAACCATTGGATCAGTTATTAAGTAAGTATATCTCTACATTATATTTGAATCCAATTGTACTTGGGCATAATTTTAATTTTAAAAAATGTTCCAAACTTTTGGCAACAACTGTAGTATAACAGTGAAGTGTAGCACGATAGTGGAATGTTACAGCAGTATAATAGTGCAGTGAGACAGTGGACTAACACAAGAGTGTACTAGCAGAAACAACATAGTGTGACAGCAGAGTATGTCACATCATCTAGCTATATTTCTGTATGTCCTTAATTCAACATCTTTAGTTCAAATCATACAGGGACTGAATTTGTCCTTCATCTCTCTATATATGAAGCATATACAAGAGGTTAAATTCAATGATTTGTACCTACACACTTTTACAAATATATAGCTTGTGCCAATTTAGATAAATTAGATATTACTATACCTGCTTGGCATATGCATAGCACATGGTTTCAGCAACTCTTTTGCCTTCATCATAACAGGCCCTTGGACCAATGGGGTTCACATGACCCCAATATTCTTCAACTTGAGGATGAACTTCAGGATCTGTAACATAAATTAATACCATTAGACCAATCCAGTGAGCACAAGGATTCAGTTTTCACCATTTACCTCAAGTAGAAGAACTAATTTTTATCAGTTGTTATACTCAGAAAATTTAGCTACCAGCCTACTTCAGTTGTTAACTTATCATTGTTCAGTTAAAGCCTAATCTGATCAGGAGTTTTCAACAGCTGTTTCGATAGGAGCATTTCATTTCATAAATAATATTACTTATAGGCGCAGGAGTGGCTGTGCGGTGAGTAGCTTGCTTACCAACCACATGGTTCCAGGTTCATTCCCACTGTGTGGCATCTTGGGCAAGTGTCTTCTACTATAGCCTCGGGCCGACCAAAGCCTTGTGAGTGGATTTGGTAGACAGAAACTGAAAGAAGCCCATTGTATATATGTATATATATTTATATATGTGTGTGTGTGTGTGGGTGTGTTTGCCCCCCTAGCATTGCTTGACAACCGATGCTGGTGTGTATATGTCCCCGTCACTTAGCGGTTCGGCAAAAGAGACCGATAAAATAAGTACTAGGCTTACAAAGAATAAGTCCCGGGGTCGATTTGCTCGACTAAAGGTAGTGCTCCAGCATGGCCGCAGTCAAATGACTGAAACAAGTAAAAGAGTATATCTGAAGAAAGGATAATTGAAAGACCAAGATATGTAGATTGTTCCACTTTCTGAAAGCTGCTACAATGTTCTTGGCTGTTGTTGCTGGGTGATCCCAACTAACTTCTGCTGAGACACTGCATTCTTCATCAATCATCATCATCAACGCTTAACGTCCATTTTCCATGCTGGCAAGGCCAGAGGCCACAGCAGGTTCTATAGTGTTTTGACTTGGTTTCTATGCTGGATGCCCTTCCTAAAGCCAACCACTCCACAGTGCATTGGGTGCATATCACGTGGCACCAGCACCCACGCCAATGCTTTTTACATGGCACCTTTGTTTTAAGACCTCAATTCCGTTGTGGTGGACAGGACTTCTTGAGTACAGTAATGTACCACATATCTTGGCCCGCTGTCATCACTCATCATCATCATCATTTAATGTCCGCTTTCCATGCTGGCATGGGTTGGACCTCTTTCATAAGGTTCAGTGTTTTGAGATCAGCCTTCAATACTTCGTCCAGGTTCAGCTTTTTGATATCGACCTTCTGAACATTTAATAATCAGTCTATATCTCTCTCTCTTTCATTCTCTCTAATCCTATCTCCCACTTTTCTCTCCTTTTTTTTCCAACTGAGGTAGCCCTGCATCCCCTCAACAGCAATATATCTCTTCTCTATCTTTCTGTTATACTTTAACCTCCCAACAGGCAAATTAGTTGATCATCCCCACCAACGCTGGAGTCATGTAAAAAACGCCAACACAGGTGCTACATATTGATATGTCCCACATTACGAAGACGTATGTTGTCGTCTGCATGACTGGCCTGTATAGCGTACCTTGCTGACAGACACTGCTTGCTGCGTCTGTCCACTATCTATCAGTAATGGCAACCAGCCATAGAAACCATGCCAAAGTAGACAATGGAGTCTGACATAGTCCTCTGGCTAACTCGTTCCTGCCAAACCATCCAACCCATGCCAGCATGGAAAAGGGACATTAAATGAGGATGATGATGATGATTTCAGTTTTGTAGAATTTGTGTGAAAATATATGGCTTAATGATTAGAGTATTGGGCTCACAGTTATTAAGTCATAGGTTTGATGTTTTTTTGACCAGACATGCACTGTGTTCTTGAGTAATTTAACATTGCTCCAGTCTATGCAGCTGAAAATGAACCAGTGATATTTGGAGGTTAACTCTGCAATGGATTCACATCTTATTCCAACGGAGAAGTCTTATACTCTCAGTTACCTAATGTCCCCAGAAAATTGGATGTCTTCCAGCCTCTTAAGACTGTAGACTAGAATTGAATTGAATTGAACCAGCTTAAGCTCATGAGCTGTGGCCATGCTGGGGCAATACCATTTAGAGTCAGACTTTTTAAACACTTTGTTGAAAACCTCCTGTTGTCACTCTTTAACCAAGATAACTCAGTGAGGAGTATTTCTGAAGGAAAAGACATCAGTCACTTTAGTGTCAAATCTCTCGAGCCACATATTCCCACATCAGCCCTGATCTATAAAAAAACAACCCAATGATATAATTTTAGTGAATCAAGGTATTTAAAACTCTGCACATACCTCCATAGACCTCAGAAGTGGATGCCAATAAAATCCTAGCTCGCACACGTTTGGCCAAACCTTTGAAAATATTGAAAAACATAGAAAAAGTATTCGTGAGAAATACTTGTAAAATTTTATGATAATGAAGTGAGACAAACTACATTTTGAAAGCTTCTGGAAATAAAATGGCAATTTGCTTTATATTCCATTTTTAGGCAAATTAGCAAGGATTACATTTCAGTGAGACACAAAAGTTACATTGCAGTTTGGGGAAAGGACTCTTTTTTTTTTTTTTTTTGTATTATGATAGCTTTGGTTCAACACTTAGCAATTACAAATGTTAAAAAGTTTAAGGTAAGAAATCTTGACAATCCCAGTAAAAAAAACAAAACAATAAATATTCAACAAATCTTTCTTGAACCCATATTTCCATTTTATCGAGAAACGTTAACCACACCAATATGGAGCATGCTGCAGAAGTCAAAAGAAAATCTCTAGCGTCATTTTCACATTCATATAGAACTTTTCAGTTTGTTGATATACAATGGATGATACTGTCACTTTTAACATCACAACCCTCTTACAACAATATATCTGTTCCTCTCTTCATATGTCCCTGTCTCATTACCTGTTCTAAACATCTCTGTCTCAT
>NC_068987.1:26120200-26125349 GCF_001194135.2 Octopus bimaculoides | reverse complement strand
ATATATATATATATATATATATGAGACAGATATATATATCAATTTAATACACAACAGAAAGACTTACTAATAGTTTCATGCTTTTATGGTAATTTAACTAGGCATATTTATGAACAATCTTTCAGGGTCTGTTAATGCATTACATATATTTTAAAAACAAGGACACCGGACAGTGAGAAAATAAGAAAAAAATGTGAAAGAAATATGAAGGTTGATGCAAAAAATAGAACGAGAAAAAAGAAATGAAATCAAGTAAACTAAGATCCCCATCCTCCCTGATAGCAGAAATCACAATTAATACAGCTAGTATAGAACAAAATAACAGAAAATATATTCTAAGAGACAGCAACTCAGCCTGGAGCAGGTGGTGTCTTCCAATTCGATAAAAGAAACATATCTATGTGTTTGCAGCTGCTAAAAATTTCAGATCTGGAATTAAGTAGTGTGCTGGAATTGCTGGATCTAAGAAGAATACGAGATCTTTCTTCTATGCATAAGTTGCTATCTATCTTCTTTCCAGCACATCGACAAAAGTTGGCTAGCCACATATGGAATTTGAAGACCAGCTCCATAGTGCATACAATTAAGTGGAGAATTGGGGAGAAATCTAAGCCATATGTGAAAGGATACAAGAAATGTAATTTATAATGATGATGAACCAAAATGTTTAATGGAAAATAAACACCAAAATTCTAGAGAAAACTAACATACCAAGAACATTGATGGTGCCAATTGTGTTGGTCTTTATAGTTTTAATAGGGTTGTACATGTAATTTGGAGGTGATGCTGGAGATGCCAAATGGTATATTTGGTCAACTGTATGAAAGAAGAAAAAAAATATTTAAACAGTCCATCAAACAACAAAGATACAGATATTATAGATTTATATTATATTCTTTGGGTTTATATCTTTTAACCCTTTAACGTTCAGATTATGCATTACCTTATAGCTTCAAGATTTCAATGATGTCATCATATATTTTTAGAATGACATTGTAGGGTAGGTTGTGAGAGGCCAAATCTGGCTGGTTTGAACATAAAACAGGTACAATATTTGAGCTGGACATGGTCGGTTTACAAAAGGATTAAACTCACTTTCAATAATTTAGACTGATTTTTCTATAATCTGCATCAAAAGGCAACTCATACGGAAGAGCAATAACTTGAAATTCTTTATTCCAACAGCAGATACCCTCTCTGATATCAATGGTGATAAAATACACAGTCCATGCTGCAATGTGGTTGATGATAGAAAGGGCATTCAGCCCTAAAAGACATGTCATACATAACAAAGACTGTATTTTTTCTTTTTGTTTTTTTTTTTTTGTACCTTATCAGGAAAACAATCATGATAGGTGTTATGGAAAAAGAGACAACTAAATGGTCAGTGGTTCATATTCTGTAGTAGGTATCATATCATGTATGACCAAGACTTTTAGCTGTCACCGGCTAAGCTCACTTTGCTGTATGTTGATTCTACAGTGAGGATAATTCACTGTTAAAATCAGAGACAGCACTGAGAAATTAATAACCTTCTTTAACTTGTAATGCTAGATTTAATTTCTCCAGAGGGAATTGAAAAACAAACGTTACCTATGATAGAGCTACAACAAATCCAGGAGATATACCATTCATCTGCCCAACAGCTGCAGAAACCAGAGATAAACACAATCATTGTAACCTTTGGGTGCTTCAGTGGAATCTACTCTGTTATCAGAATTCAGGTCAAGTCTGCCATCTGAGTATAACTTCTTCCCAGTAGTTTTGGAGGTGCTAAATAAAGTCATGAATGTTTTTTGTTATACAAACACGGTTTCACAAATCAAGCCATTTCAAAAATAATCAAACTCAGCTTGTGCCTTGTGAAGCCACCTGAATACTATAGCACCATTATCTATGTTTTGCAGCTCCTACTCATCATTTTTTTCTTTCTCTCCCCACCTTTTCCACTATTAGATGAGAGTAGTCATGCAGATCCCTGTGCAGAAATATGCTCTTCCTCTACCTCTTTCATAGCAATTTCCTCATTCCTTAGCAACAAGCTGACCCCACTACTGCATCCATGGCTCATACCCCTGTGAACTGCACGGTGACCTCCATAGTATAGGTGGCATGAAAAAAAGCACCCAACTCAGTCCACACTGTAAAGTGGTTGACATTAGGAAAGGCATCCAATTGTAAAAACCATGCCAAAGCAGACATTGGAGCTTGATGTAGTTCTTGGACACATCAGATCCTGTCAAACCATTCAACCCATGTCAGCATGGAACATGGACATTAAATGATGATGATGATGATGATGATAATGGGATGGTCAAATCCTTACCTTCAATATATAATGGGTTGACAATATCATGATGTAGCAACTCGAAGTTTTCATGCCCTATCCAGTGTTCAATATTTCGCTTGCGGCCAGTGAAAAAATTGTCAATGACAGTAACCTCATGCCCTTGGATCATTAAACGATCTACCAAATGGGAACCAACAAAACCTGCACCACCAGTTATCTGAAAAAAAGGCAAGGAAAGAACAATTAAAATGATGTTAAACATCCACAATAAAATATGGCAACATGATGTACATATATACATTGCAAATTTTTTTTCTTTCTAGAAATTAACAAGTAATTAACAAGTAAATCAAATTACAAATTTATTTTAACTAATCATTTGATCAGCTTTACATAGGAAAGTATATTTCTGATTAAGTTCACACCCTGCTCACCTGTGTATAACTGGTACTTAATATATTAATTCCTAGAGCAGAATGCAAAAGTCAATTCGCACAGGAATTGAGCTTGAAGCTAAGTGTAAAACACAGGCCATTGTGAGTAAACTAAACTATATGTACCAACCAAATCTTGGAGCCTATACACCAAGAACTGCAGATAAGCCAGTTTCAGGCCAAACAGCTCTATTTTCTAATTAGGCTCACACGCACACGCACGCACACACACACACACACACACACGAGAGAAGTATAATAATGTATGATCCTGAACCTGAAAAGCCGACTCTGCCAGATTTCATTTACTATATATCTTGAGCTATACTCAAATTCATGTACACTAGAATCAGTAAATTCATGTACATTAAATATTTGTAATGTATATGGCTCATAGGTTTTATATCAAATATTGTAATCAAGATTTTATGACATAAAAGAGGAACATGATCAATGATATGGATCAAACTATGTCAGATAACTACATCAAAAATTACACCACAGACAGAGCATTTACCACTCAATCTCCTCAAATTAGATATTATATATTGTTTCTGCTACTTTAACTGTACTGTCTGATCTTCACAGGATAATACATCAGTCACTTAACACTTGCAAGATAGGTTATTATTCTTTTTAATTTTTTTTTTTTTTTTTTGTGGTGATAAATTAACACGGTTTAAATAGCAGAAACAAATCAAAATTCCTAATCTGCAGAGATAAAACAGTAGATATGCTATAGTGCAATTGCTAATACAGTCTAACAGTAGGCAATAGGTACATGGTTTAGTTCCATTCATTACACCTATTCCTTTCAGTTTGGAATTAATGCTTATAACATCTGATATAATTTTCATTGAAATCTTAATAATAAACTTAGTTTTGGTAAATATGACAATTTGTCCAAACACTAGAGTAGAATGAACATCATACAGTTTAGACATACAACTGGGTGTTGAACAAGCAATTCAAAGGTCAATGGTCTGTATTCTGTTTCAGGCACTGAACATGTCTGCGGCCAGCTAGCTGTGAGTAGATACTGTTGAGTACAGAGGGTAACTGCAGATGCATCTGTATAACTTGTACAACAGATGAGCGCTTTGTTTGCAGGCAGTACTGAGTTCAACTCCTCCACGAGAACATCCAGAAAATAATACTGGAATCTTACTTTTTATTATTATTCTTTTAATAGTTTAGTCAGAGGACAATGGGATGTGGCCATGACCTTTTTGTGAATCCACCATAACTGGTGGGAGAAAAGGAGGAATTTATTTACAAGCCAGACACTTGACTCAAATGCTTGCAACAGAGTAAATTCCATTAAACCAAGTGGCAGGCTAAGTTTGCCACTATTCGGATGACCTAAAGCTCAAAACGGCTGGACACTCATTTATGCATACCTCAGATGGTGGGGAAACAACTAACAAACTTGATTATCCAACAAGTGAGGAATGAGAGGAAGCAATACCAGAAACTAATTTGATGACCCAAGAAAGAACTACAGGTACTATTACAGTTAATATGAAAGAATTATGCAACAAATTGCTAAACCACATGATTAAGAATAAAAAAACTCTTACTAAAATGCGTTTCCGGTCTTTATATGTTAAAAATGTAACATCTGGATACTTCTTCTTTCTGAAATAGACATCATATATATATATAAAACAAAGATGTACATAATATCAAATAAATACTGTGTTTGCATATTCTTTAATTCATTTTTTACATCAAAGTTAAGGTCAACATCTGTGTATACTTCAGATACAGTCATTTACATATGCACAGAGATATATTTATAAGCATCTTAAAGCCTTTAAGCTAATTATATATCAACTGTTGTATACCTTCTTATGATCCAATCAATCATTAGAAAGTTCAAGCATCCAGTGCGAAGTTTATTTCAGGACAAGATTTGTAAAGGACATAAGTTATTTATTACTGATAGAGCAAACCTGTAATCAAATGTGCTCCAAATTTTGACCATCCCATCATTTTGTATGTCAAGGACTACATTACTCAATGCATCATTCCATTTTTAAGAGAGTAAGGTATTATCTTAGGGACAATTGGATGCACTTTCTGGCAAATCAAAGGTCAGCATTTGTTAAGCCCTGGATGAATGAAATATACAGTGAAAGGCTATACATGCTTCAACTAGACTCAGCACTTTCTCACAAAGCCCACATAACCCCCAAAACAGCCAGATAATCTTTGTGACTATGTACCACACCAAAACTTGTGGACTCCAAATTCACCAGAATTAAATTTCATAGACAACCATGTTCAGAGTATTGTTGAAATGGAGACTAACTGATATCTTCACAACATTATAGCTTCCCTAAAAGTCACCATTGTCCAGGCAATGTCTGAAATGAATAAGGACCTTCTAGTGCAGGCATGTCAACCATTCTAGTCCCATTTT
>NC_068987.1:26115978-26119827 GCF_001194135.2 Octopus bimaculoides | reverse complement strand
TATGTATGTATGTATGTGTGTGTTAGTGCCCCTTTGCTTTGACACAGCATGATAGTTGTGAACAAGTGTCACTATCATGCAAGCGATGTCCTTTATTTCCGATGTTGCATGAATACGTATCTAGTCATGAGGAAATATTACCTTACTTGGAAACAAGTGAGGTTTAGCAACAAGAAGAGCATTCAACCATAGAAAAGTGGCTGTTAAATGCTGAGAGGGAACTAGGCTACTGGAGTTCTGTGATACAAATAACCTATTGATCTGCAACACCAACTTCAGGGAGCCAGTTAGCCACCTGATAACCTATCAATCAGGTGACTCTGCTAGTGAGGTTGATTTCATTCTCACCAGACAGCGGGATGGATGATTGCTCTTAAATATAAAGACCCTCCCTGGTGAAGAATGTACCCACCAGCTCCCGTGCCTGTGGCACATGAAATGTACTATCCGAACCTGGTCGATGCCAGGTCCGCCTGACTGGCTCCCATGCTGGTGGCACATAAAAAGCACTATCCAAATATGATTAATGCCAGGACTGCTGACTGGCCTTCATGCCGGTGGCATGTAAAAAGCACTATCTGAACGTGGCCAATGCCAGTACCCACTGACTGGCTCCCATGCTAGTTGCACGTAAAAAAGCACCATCCAAATGTGGCCAATGCCTGTACCCCTTGACTGGCTTCTGTGCTGGTAACACATAAAAAGCACTATCCAAACATGATCAATGCCAGGCCCGCCTGACTGGCTCCTGTGCTGATGACATGTAAAAAGCACCCACTACTCTCAGAGTGGTTGGCGTTAAGGAAGGGCATCCAGCTGTAGAAACATAGCCAGATCAGACTGGAGCCTGGAGCAGCCGCTGGATCTCCAGACCATAGTCAAACTGTCCAACCCATGCCAGCATGGAAAACGGACATTAAACAATGATGATGATGATGATGATGATGATGATGATGATGATAATTTTATCAAAAAGTTAACTGGTTTGACAAGTCTGTCATTATGCAATAAAACTATTGGTAACATTGTCAATACTCACCTTGCAAAAATTCATAACTTAAAACGTTATTTCACTAAAAACAAAATATGAAATCAATATTTTTTTCCAATAATGCAAATTTTCACCCAATTTGTTAGAGAGGCTGAATTTCTCCCACAAAAGCATTTCAGCTTTGGTTTACATTTTATCTCCTGGTTTTATTATTCTGCAATGTTTTGTTTCCATTTTGACTGATTCCTTTCTTCTTTTCAATTTTCTACATGGCAATGCAAACTCCTACTCCATGTGCTATCCACAACCAATTTTTCTAGGAGCACGTGAACAAGTATTCTGTCCATCTTAACTTTGCTGTCAGTTAATAGTTATAGAGTGGAGGAGGGGGTCTCCAATCAGTCTAAATCATTTGATGACAGATACCAGACAAAGACAGATTTATAAATTGATTCAAGTGTGTTTGGGTGTGCACATGCACACATCTGTGCTTTTTCTTCCAAATGGATTGTTCCAATATTGATAAAACAAAGTAGTGTCCAGAAAGCCAAGTTTAAATTAAAAAAACTTGGAAGCAAAGTCACAATTTCCAGGATTCCTTTCCTCCAGACAAAATTCATAGGGGCAAGATGGCAGAATAAGGTAAGACACCAGACTAGCAGCTTCTCAGGAAATCATGATCTCAAATACACTTCTAGTAGTTAATGGAGTTTAGAGGTAGAACATTGTATCTTCTAGATTAACATCTATGAGCAATGTGCAATTGTTCAAACTCATACCAGAGCCCACTTTTTAATAAATTCACTCTACTATGCTAAACTCTGTTCCTAGTTATGGCTGTATATAATGACTGGCTGTGCAACAGTCCTATGTATTAATCCTTTTTTTGATCATATCTCTAAAAAATACACAGATCTAAGTCTGAAAATAATCAAGAATTTAAAGGGATTCAGTAAAATATTTAACCTTTTTATTAATCAGTATATTAACCCTTTAGTGTTCAGATTATACTGTCGAATGTAATGCTTATTTATTGACATTGTTTTGAATTCATCATGCATTATCTCGTAGCTTTGAGATTTCAATGGTGTGTTTGTATATTTTTAGAACATTGTATGATAAGTGTGAGAGGGTAGATCTGGTCAGAACTAAAATAAAACTGGTAGAATATTTGAGCCAGATAGGGCTGGATATGGCCAGTTTAAATGCTAAAGTGTTAAGCCTATAATTTGGAATGTAACTCGACAAAAGTCTTACATTAAAGTATGGAGTGTTTTTAATTGAAATATTTGAAAATATGTTTTGAACGAAGCAGACTGGTGTTAAGTGCTAGACTGATAAAATACAAGAACTTCTACAATCAAGTGGATATGTTGGCTATGATACCAGATTTTAGTGGTTTATTAAAATCACTTCTCAATTGAAATACAAAAGAGAAGAGCTGATAGCTGTTCATTTCCTTACATTTTAGATATAATTCATAAAAATATAATTAGCTACAATTAGTAAAAAAGAACAATAATGGTTTATGTATTTAAGCACTACTTTTTTATTAAGAAGTTTGCTTTGCAACTACAGTGCAATTTTAATGTACTATTCTGCACCTTCACCAAGAGTGTTCCATCAAAGCCTTAGATTAACCAAAACCTTGCAAGCAAAATTTAACAGACAGAAACTGGGTGGAAGCCTGTTGAAGGGACATTTCTTGTTTTGGTATGGTAGACTTAGCCCATAGCCACCAGCTGGCCCTTGAGTGGAGCTAACTCTCTTATAAGAATTCAGGCTAGATCACCCTTTCTCCTGCCACTCTTAGAGGAATTGAAACAGCTTATTGAAACTGGTCTTCTTTCTAACTAAACCATAAAAATTTTATGAGTTATCAGAGGATGTGCAGATTAGTTACAGTTCAGTTTAGTCCGGGTGTGAGACACTTGTCTGCCAAGCTTGCGCCAAAACTACTTTCAGCTGACCAAGAAAACACTCCTTGATTGTGATGAGAGCATTGAAAAATTTTTTGAAAAATTTGCATAGGTCTCTGAGCAGGTATTGCCAAGGTTTTGACAAAATTTGACGCAGATTCTCTGCTCAACTTTCACTGTCATGGTGAATGCGATGATCACATGCTACACACCTTCCTTCCAAGCACTGCTGTAAACAGCGGAAGTGAGGTAGAACATTAAAACTTAGTGCGCATGCACAGCAGAGTTCAAGGTCAGTCTGTGCCAAGCGGCTTCACTCTGTGTACTTTAGCTGTTACTATGGCAACAGTCTGGATACTTATTGATCAGACCACATATACAATGGGCTTCTTTCAGTTTCCATTCACTAAATCCACTTACAAGGCTTTACTTGGCTTGGGGTTATAGCAGAAGACACTTGCTGAAGGTGCCATGTAGTTGGACTGAACTTGGAACCATGTGGTTGGGAAGCAAGCTTCTTACCACACAGCCACTCCTGCACCTACACACACACACACACACACACACACACACACACACACACACACACACACACACACACACACACGCACACACACACACACACAGGTAAATCCTTGTAGTATGCTATGCAAAGCTTGTCCACAGTTATTAGCTACCTGATGTCATCATACAGTGGAAATGCTCTGGCTACAGGATATTCTCACAAAGTGAAATGCCAGCAGGATCTAATAAAGAACAATCACCTCAAGTGGCACATTTTACACCTTGGATGGATGATAATGATTAAACAACATTTCACCAATGTACTATGTGTGTAAAAGGGTGTTGAAACAATTGTAATTTTAAATAAAGAATGTTGTTCATTGCATTTTCTACCTCCTGTCTATCTGTCTGTCTGTCTCTCCCTCCTTAGATATA
>NC_068987.1:26112535-26115788 GCF_001194135.2 Octopus bimaculoides | reverse complement strand
ATAGAGTCTTACAGCTGTAAGACTCTATCCATAAAATACTTCTCCAACCTTACCATTGCTCTCTTTATCTTTTTATTTTTATATATTTACATATACACATGCTAATACACGACTTATAATCCCCAATCCTGTTCATACAACGACTGGGGCAAAACTAGTCGGTATACAGCACTTACTAGGTATTACCTGTATCCTCTTGGGTTTGGTTAAATCCAATACCCTCCTCAACCTTATTATATATATATATATATATATATATATATATATGCTTATCGAATTCTAGGAATTACTATCATCTAATACATTACTAGTGTTTAAAATAAATTAAATTATTCTTAATTTTTCAGAAAACCTTTAAAGCACCTTTTTTTTTCTTAACAATTAGTCCATGTCAATTATATGTAACTAAAAAGTATATAATATATTAGATATAAAAGTTTATTTGAGAATTAAAAAACAATGTGATTTTTAAGATATTTTACAATAATCTGTATGTCATTATGCAAAATTTGAATTATGTCTAATTAATGAATATTAGATTGGGAGAGATAACACTGCAGCTTGAAAATGCAGTAATGATCAGCATAGCTAAAAAATTATAATAAATTCATTTGAACACTGAGACTTTAAAGTTTAGATTTAATACACAGCAAATTCAAAACAATGTTTATTTCTGTTGTATTTCAAGAGTAACTTATTCTTAAGAACATTTCGATGAAATAGGAGCCAGGACTAGTAGATCAATAAGAAAACAGGAATGCTTGTCTGGCCCTTTTCAATGAAGATGATACTGGATGAGGTTCTAGTTTGTATCAACTCAGATAATAGTTTATTTAATAACTGCCATATTTTCAATAGAATTGATAGCTAAAGAGGATTTTCCAAACTAATAATGTTAGCAAAATAAATTCCAAAACATTGCAAATGCATTATTAGCGTTAAAACCACAAAAGTATGTTAGTATTACCATAACATTAACCCACATGGAACAAATTCTGACTGCTTTCATAACTGCTGACAACACAGGATTGCTGTATCAAACTAAACATGAACACCATCTCTTGAAGTACAGCTTTAGAATGATAACTGCTGACCATTAATGAAGAATAAGGCAACACTATCAACTTGGAAAAAACAAAATGAATATTGGGAAATCCTCTCAACTTAGTAGTCACTTAAATCAGATAAGGTAGCAGCTTCTTAAAATGAACCAATTTTTTTAGAATTTGTCTCAACTAATTAACTTTCAGTTTTTGCTAAAGAAATGGCAATCATCCATTCTCATCTTCACTTTGAAAGAATGTTGAAAATAACCAATCATTTCTTAGTTATATGTTGGCCAACGGTAAGGTGACACTGATGATTACTTAAAACCTCAACAAATTTGTTAGACCTAGTTTTTACAGTGAAGACTAATTTCAGCGACGAATTTCACATGATTATCATTAAACCTGTCCTGTGTAAACCTTTATTACAAAATTATAAAAATATCTATTTACAATTAATTCATACACTTTATGTGTATTGGCTTATATATTGCATGACATCATTACATATGCATTATGTAGTATGGATTAAGAGATAAGTTGCTACAGAATACAGTCAGAATGTTCCTCATTAATATTTCACTAATAAATATATCAATAAAATATGTTATTTGTGATTGCTAAATTTACATTGGGAAATTTTAACATATTTAAAACTCTATACTATAAAAAAACATTTGAGATGCAACAACATTACATTTCTAGTTATTAGTCAACATTTATACCACATAGTCTTTGATTCCAATAGTTTAGTCACAGTTTTAGGACATTTGAGCTGCTTATTTAGTATCACAAATCATCTACAAAAACAGCCAAATGGAAAAAAACAAAAACACACGAAAAGATTAAAAGCTTTTATGATTAGTTGCATAAGTTAATTTATAACAAGATTAGATAGTTGATATAGTTATATCAACATCACCCAGTAATTTGTTTTTATTCTTTAGTGATACACTAAAGTCACCGCAGTAAAACAGCTAAACACAAATACACGCTACATTTTTAAAAAGTATCAGAAACTTTAAAAAAAAAAACCCAACAGTTACAGACAGGAAAAATAACCAGAGTAAAAGTATGCAGAAGAAACTATCTATAAAATAAAAACAAAAAAACAGATAGATTCTAAGGAAGAGAAAATATTACCTAAGACAGGTTCTGGAAAAGAAATAAAAATGTATATTTTTGGCAATAGTTTTCACTTGAAATTACAGGTGGAGACATAATATTGTTGTATTTTGAAAGAGTCAGAAAGATTTTTTTTTTATTAAACACACATTCTGTGGTTTGTAATTGCTACTTATTTCTTACAATAAGCGATGGAAGATTTTTATGTTGTACACAATATGAGAACAGAAATGAAGGCTATACTAAGTAGGTAGGTAGTGTGCGCATAGGTTAGGTATGCATGTACAAGTGAGAAAGCACATGATTAATAGTAATACCCATTTATCATCACGTGCTCTTTCACTCTTGTTATTTATCACCAGAAAAAAGATGAACTCAGGTGAATCAATGAAATCCCATTAAAGACTTGTGTAAGATGAAATAAAAGACATTTTTTTGCTTTTCTTTTGAACTGAACTATTTTCTTTTCATAAAGAGCAATGAATAACAGATGACCAATACATTGTTAACTATTTTTCATTTCACAGAGAAGTTCACAAGCTTCTAATAACCTCAAGTTTAATACTTTTCCCACCGTATGCTATTCAAATAGCATACTATGGGAAACTACTGTATGTAGAAAATACTGAATATATGTATGCAGAATCCACGCACAAAGACATGCATGTGTGTTCAATTGCTTTCATGTCTATTTTACAATGCTAGCATGGGTTAGGAGAATGTATATTGCTGTAGCATTGTCTTACACCCAGGTACTTCCTGCTACTTATCCATACCTATATCTTTCACATACTTTCAAAAGCATTGGGCAAATAATTTTTTTTAAAGTAGCCCCATATTAACCAATACTTTGAGGGTGAAATTATAAGACAGAAACAGTATATAAGCCTAATGCATATATATTCATTTCATGCCCATATTCCCAAGCTAATATGGGTTGGATAGGGACATATTTGCAGCAGGATTTTATGATTAGGTCCTCTTCCTGCCCTAACCACTGGGTCATTGCACCTCCACACACACACACACACACACACACACACACACATATATATATATATATATATATATATATATATATA
>NC_068987.1:26111144-26112347 GCF_001194135.2 Octopus bimaculoides | reverse complement strand
ATATATATATATATATATATATATATATATATATATACATGTGTACAACCAGCATTGGTGTGTTTATGTCTCCAGGAGCAAGCAGTTCAGCAGAAGACATCAACAGAATATGTAACAGGCTTTGAAGAAAAAAATTGTACTGAGGTCAATTCATTTGATTAAAGTCTTTCAAGATGGTGCTCCAGCATGGCATAGTCTAATAACTGAAATAAGTAATAGATAAAAGACATATGTTCATACAAATGTATATGTATATGAATATATATGTCTGTTTGTCTGTGTGTCTGTGTGTATGTATATATATATATGAGCTCTAATCAATAACTACCCAAACTGTTGCCATAGTAACGAAGCTAAAGCATGCAGAATAAAGCCGCTTGGCAAAGATTGATCTTGAACTCTGTTGTGCATGTGCACTAAATTTTTAAGTTCTAGCTCACTGGGAGACCCGCAATCAGCAGATCTGAGAAAAGCATCACAGATGTGCGTGCAGCTATGAGGGGAAATTGTTGAATCACTATCCGTGAGTTACCAGAGGATGTGCAGATTAATTACAGTTCAGTTCAGCCCACCATCACTGAAGATTTCGGTATGAAACACGTGTCTGCCAAGTTTGTGCCAAAACTACTTTCAGCTGACCAAAAAAGACACTCAGGTTTCAGTTGCACCAAGATCTCCTTGATTGTGTAGAGAACGATAATAACTTCTTGGAAACTTTGTGTAGGCCTCTGAGCAGGTATCGCTAAGCTTTTGGTAAAATTTGATGCAGATTCTCTGCTCAACTTTGTCATGGTCAATGCAACAATCACACGCTACACACCTTCCTTCCAAGCACTGCTGTAAACAGTGGAAGTGAGCTACAATGTTAAAACTTAGTGCGTCAATCTGTGCCAAGCGGCTTCATTATGTGTGCTTTAGCTTTGTTACTATGGCAACTGTCTGGATACTTAGTGTATATGTGTATATATATATATATATATATATATATAAATAATATATATATACACACACACAAGTTAAATTGTATGATATACAACCAGTCTTTAGAACTTCAATGTGCATCCTTCTGCTTATTTCAATCATTAGATTGTGGCCATGCTGGGGCACTGCCTTGAGGAATTTTAGTCAAACTAATTGACCCCAGTACTAATTTTCTTTTTAAAGCCTGGTACTTCTTTTATTGTTTATTTTTTTTTTTTTTTT
>NC_068987.1:26110275-26111055 GCF_001194135.2 Octopus bimaculoides | reverse complement strand
ATATATATATATATATATATATATATATATATATATATATAACCATGTACCTCCTCTATAACAAGACACCTATTTCTGCCAATCTATTTCTCTGTCACACTCTAACCTTTCATCATATGATACTGGATCACCTCTTCCAGTGTGCCCTCCATTATAACAAGACACCTATTTCTGCCTCTGTGTCTCCTTGTCACTCTCTAACCGTTCATCCTCCGACACGAGTTTCCCCTCCTCAACTGCCCCTGCCCCTCTCATAATTTCTTGTCTTGCAAGTTACTTGGTAACCCTGCCAGTGCTGGTGCTACATAAAAATCATCCAGTCCACACTGTAAAGTGGCTGACATTCATTATGTATATTAAATGCCTAATCATTCTTTATGTATATTAAATGCCTGATCAAAGAAAATACACAAACTATTTCTTTCCTCCGAAACAATATAAGTCACGTTTTACTTAAAAATATACACTCACAATCTATGTGTATAATAGACTTCATGAAATTTCAGTGTCAATATGAAATGTTACGTGTCTACATGTGAGTAACAAGATTTTTTTATATTGAGGTTACTGAAGTCAACAGGTTCAACACTAGTAAATGACACAACTTTTCTAGAATCATAACACAGGTGCGGATCTATTTATCAAACAGACATATGTTTTATTGATAAAGGCCAGTGGTTCCCAACATTTTCACTACCAAGGACCCCTTTGATTCAAATGAGTTTTCCCATGGACCACTTTTAATATGCTTATCCATATATATAAATATATATATATATA
>NC_068987.1:26101076-26109817 GCF_001194135.2 Octopus bimaculoides | reverse complement strand
ATATATATATATATATATATATATACATATATAAATACACACATTTCTATCATATATATATGCCTTGGGTTCATCACTTACAGACAGAGACAAAGAGACAATTTATGCAGTAAAAACACCCCTCCTGACTTGCACCAAAGAAGGCAAAAGTTGTTTCATCTGCAGGGAAGGCGATGCCCCCAGTCTTTTGGGATGCAAAAAGCATTGTATTTATTGACTATCTTCAAAAGGGCCACACCATCAATGAAGAGTACTATGCCAAATTGCTGAGGCACTTATGAAAGGCTGTCAAGACCAAATGCCCAAGAAAACTGATGAAATGCCCCTTGTTCTATTAGGGCAATGCTCCAGCACACAAGTCCTCAGCTTCTATGTGTGCCTGTGGCTTTGAACTGGTTGATCACCCTCCTTATTCTCCTGATTTGAACCCACCTGACTATTAACTGTTCCCTTACAAGAAAAACACTTGGCTGGGAACCAGTATTGCAGTGATAATGACATTTTTGACCAACAGGATAAAAGCTTCTTCACCAATGAGATCCAAGCATTGCAACACCAATGGAAGAAGTGTATGGACCGCAAGGGGGCTATGATGAAAGATAAACCTCATTTGGTCACATTCCAAGAGAGTATGTTGGTTAGCCTATGAACTTTCCAACCAACCCTCGTGTGTGTGTCTGTGTGCATACATACACCCACAAATACACACAATTTTATATATATATCATCATCATCATCATCGTCGTCGTCGTTTAACGTCCGCTTTCCATGCTAGCATGGGTTGGACGATTTGACTGAGGACTGGTGAAACCAGATGGCTACACCAGGCTCCAATCTGATTTGGCAGAGTTTCTACAGCTGGATGCCCTTCCTGACGCCAACCACTCAGAGAGTGTAGTGGGTGCTTTTACATGTCACCTGCACGAAGGCCAGTCAGGTGGTACTAATCCACTAGTCATTATCACAACAATCAAAACTAACTTTGTTAATATGTCAGGGACTGTCCAAGTACTCATCCAATAATCATTTTATTCATCAAGAATAATTTTGTAACATTTTAAATTCCCTTCAGTACTCCAGTTTTTAGCTACCATATACTCCAGTAAAACGCAATTCTAGTTACTATCATATACTACAAATAAACCATAGCTGTAGTTACCATATACCATAAATAAAACACAATGGAATTCTATATTAACGTCAATCTCTTTTTACTCTTTTTTTACTTGTTTCAGTCTTTTGACTGTGGCCATGCTGGAGCACCGCCTTTAGTCGAGCAAATCGACCCCAGCCAGGACTTATTCTTTAGAAGCCTAGTACTTATTCTATCAGTCTCTTTTGCTGAACCGCTAAGTTACGGGGACATAAACACACCAGCATCGGTTGTCAAGCAATGTTGGGGGGACAAACACAGACACACAAACACATACACACATACATATATATATACATATATACGACGGGTTTCTTTCAGTTTCCGTCTACCAAATCCACTCACAAGGCTTTGGTTGGCCTGAGAGGCTATAGTAGAAGACACTTGCCCAAGATGCCACGCAGTGGGACTGAACCCGGGACCATGTGGTTGGTAAGCTAGCTACTTACCACACAGCCACTCCTACGCCTATGTAAATAAAATAACTTAACAGTTATGTTCTTTCCTTTTCATCATCATGCACATCTGTTGGAGTGATGAGGACCATCACAAATAACAAAGATGGCTTATCGCTTGTATGTGACTTTGTTTAAAATGAAGAAGGGTTGCATACCGTCAACTTCACTCTCTCATCCATGACCATCTTCTGTCTAGTGGCAAGACCAAGTTAAGACAATCGAAGATGAAGACAGACGTAGTGGATGACGAAGATGTTTCAATCGCCTCATTTTATTCTCTGCACTTCACAATACATTACTGCAGCCACCTTCCTCTCAGTTGAACCATGAACGTTTCTTCTGCAGAGTCTATCTTCACAGCCCTAATAAGCTAGTTAATCCATAGCTGGGACCCTAATTGGTACTACTACTCTAGGTCAGCGCAGACCAGGAGTAATAGTGGTCAAGAGGTGGTTCCTCAAAACTCTGGAATCCCAAAATACCAGATGCAGTTTAAAGTCATACCTATGGCATTATATTGAATCTTAAACTAATGCTGATTAACTTCTTTCCCTTCATAACACCACACACAATGACAATAAGGTCACATTAACCAAAATAAGTTCTCTACATCTTTAACTTTAGCATAAAACCTCTTGCTGGGGGCTTCATTATAAAGTTTTATTAATACATTTAAGTGTTCATAGTGAAATTGATAAAGTGCAGTTGAGACAGCTAAGATATTTTAGTCACAAAGTCTAAATCGATTGGCTGTAAGTTATAAGACATATATGACAGTTTAAAACAGCAATAATCTAGGTAGGTGGCAAGGCAGCTTCTGAGTCAACTAAATATGTTCTGAGTCATAGCACCATGATTATGTATTAATTTTCTAGACACTAATTTGATTTGTCATGCCATTCTATCCACCAATCATTATTTTCTTTGTAATCCTTGAGAAATTGCTTCACTGACTGTTAGGTATTTGGGACACTTTAGTGTCTCTTGTCAGTTATAGCTTATCTATATATTTCTTTCTTTCACGCTTTACAGCCCTCAGTTTTGCATTTTGTCTACTCTACTAGTTTGAAGAGACTATTGAATCAGTTGTAGTCATACTCCTTCTATGCAGTGCAGTTTCTAACAAACTCGACATTTTAGATACAAAGCATTTCCATAATGCAATGAAAATATTAAGAGGGTGTTTCAGTAAGGAGCTAAAAGCCTACTGAAAAACCAAGAACCCAGCAAACATATCAGCTTCACTAGCTGATATTATAATCGCTAAATCAAGCACTCATGAGGAAAATGGCTTGATGGCAGAATTGTTAGCATGCTGGGCCAAAATGCTTAATGACATTTCATCCATCCTTACGTTCTGAGTTCAAATTCTGCCAAGGCCAACTTTGCCTTTCATCCTTTTGTGGTCGATAAAATAAGTACCAAGTGAGCAATAGGGTCGATATAACTGGCTTACCCTGTCAATTTTGGCTTTGTGCCAAACTTTGAAATCAGTATTAAATCTATCAAATGAACCATTTCTCTTCCATTGCTATTTAGAATGCTTTCAACATATCTCTCCATAACTTTTAGCTTCAAGGGACCAATTTTTAATTTCTGTCAAATCTTTCCAATTCCTCCCACTATTTTGTGTATAAGACCCTAGCAAACTCTAACAACTCATCACCTGGCACAAAGCTTCCTCTCCCAATCAAGGGGTCATGTCTTGCAAGTTACTTAGTGACCTGGCTTCTGCTGCCACATAAAATGCAAAGTTAACTTTGGTGGGATTTGAACACAGAGTGCAGCAATTTGAAACAAATACCAAAAAGCACTCTAGCTAATGCTGCAGAAACTCTACCAATTTGCTGCCTATTTAGTTTTGTATATTTTCAGGTCCATTTAGCTATTTCATGGCCTTTCCACATTATTCCATGGAAAATGTATTTGTGAACATGATGAGATGCTTTTTTGTTAGGTTCTATGTTTTTCCCTCGTAAGAAATTGTTGAAATGAAGAAGTGATTCTAAGATGGTCTTCTAACCCTTTAGCATTCGGATTATACTGTCAAATGTACTGCTTATTTATTCACATTGTTTTGAATTAAACATGAATTATCTTGTAACATCAAGATCTTGATGATGTGACTGTTTATTTTTAGAATGACGTTGCAGGTTTAAGTATGAAAGGCCAGATTTGGTCTCTTTGAACATAAAACAGGCAGAATATTTTGGCCGGATAAGGCCAATTTACATGCTAAATAGTTAAGGCCTAGAGGCATTTTGCTGTAAAAAATAGAAATGAAACTTACTCTCCCAAAAGTTTACTGTACGTGGCTCATTAGAAATGCACTAACACAATCTACTTTATATAATAATTGAGTAGTCCTGTTCATAGCCTTTCCCAACTAACAGCATCCAATTTCAATATCAATAAATTATTTAACACTATTACCTTCTGCATTGTTTTATCAAGTATATATTATTGTAATGATATCAACTGTTTTCTTTGGGTTTTTTTATAGCAAGTCTGTCCACCTATTTTAATGTTTTTTGTTTATTTTTGGGGATATTTTCCATTCTAGAATGGATTGGCAAGTACTGGAATGCAAGAAGATATATTTTCCTTCCAATCAGTGATACAATATGCTTAGAGTTGACCTAGTTATCTCTTTTTCTCTGTCTCCCTTAATGTGATTCTTGTTTTAGTATGAAAAGATATCCTTAATCCAAGCATAAGACCTTTATCAAACAACAATATCTACCAACGAGAGGTATATAAGTTGTGGCATTGCATTCATACATACCCATAGGATATTACATAAGTAAAAAGTCTATAAGGAAGCAAATTTGCATCACAGAAACAATTTTCTTTAAGGTGGCGAGCTGGTAGAAACGTTAGCATGCCAGGCAAAATGCTTAGCGGTATTTTGTCTGCCGTTACGATCTGAGTTCAAATTCCGCCGAGGTCGACTTTGCCTTTCATCCTTTCGAGGTCGATAAATTAAGTACCGGTTAGGTACTGGGGTCGATGTAATTGACTTAATCCCTTTGTGTGTCCTTGTTTGTCCCCACTATGTTTAGCCCCTTGTCGGCAATAAAGAAATAAGAAACAATTTTCTGGGAGCTAATTACTAGTGCTAAAATACTTGTTGGTTTATATAAACAAAAATAATAGAACAGTACTTAACTGGTGTTTTATTTTATTGAGCCCAGAAGGATGAAAGGAAAAGTTGACCATGACAGGATTTGAAACCAGAACATAAAGAGCTGAGACAAATAACACAAGACATTTTGTTTGAGGTTCTAATGGTTTTACCAACCCATCAGCCTCTAATTTATTTGCAATAACAAAAATTGTATCTAAGACTGGCATCACAGGATTGCGGATTTGTAAAGGAGTACACAATTGCTATGATCGATTCCCTCTCAGAAGAGAGGGATTCAATCATAGCAACAGCTTCAACAACAACCTACTTTGGAGAGATTTTCACTTTGGAAGGGTTCACGTTCCACTTTATGTCACACTGACCCACCTGAGAACTACATTAAAGTTGCACCTGTCTGTGGTGCAACTCAGTCACTCACAAACCAATTCGATGGTAGATAATTTAATGGATCAAACAATTGAATTCTCAACATCAAATCCAACAGAGATCTATCCAGATACTATGTAAGACATTAATATGTAACATGTATAAAGCTTAAAACCTTTGGAAGTCAGTGAACAGGAAAATCCTGCAAGAAGTTAGAAAATACTACAATCTGAGAAACTAACTTTATTAATACACAAAATATTAATAATGAAAGGGTTGCTAGAAGAAGCTCAGGACATCTGTCCATATCCAAGAATTTCTGCCAATTGACAAAATTTTGGCAACATAGAGTAGATAACATTCGATGCTAAGAGGATGTATAATGCATTTTCAAAGCATAAGTTTAGTTTGCTAAATAAACAAGGAAATATCAAATGGCTTTCAAAAAGAATTTTCATTCAAAACGGTTTTGAAAATATTTTTGAAACCAAAAACAAAATAAATATATAAGAGGTGATGCTAAAAAAAAATCTGAATTTTGAGGAATTGTAATATTTCATACTTCAGAAAATGAGATAACTATCGAGAAATTTTAAATATTGAAAGCTTAGATGGAAGTTGATGTCCAAACATTAATTACATAGAAAAAAAAATTAAAATATCAGCTTCCTACAAATCTTTTCCACACTGCATTCATATTTTCACATATTCTTTTGGTTTTATTTTCAAATATGTCTGTAGCTTTTACTACCAATATTATATATTTCTTCATTTTAACAATGATAATGGATGCAAGGCATTGGGGCCAGTACAAAAGTGAAAACATAGAAAAGATAATAAGCAAGGGGTTTACATTGAGAATAAGGGATTTACATTGAGAAAAACAGGTGACATACAACAATAATGGTAAAGATACATTAAACAAATAGAAAATGATAAACAAAACAGCAAAGAACAAAATAAGAACAAGAAAAGGATTCTCAAAATGAAGGAGATACTGCTCAGAGTGATTTGTAATACTCAACACACAATCCAAGATTACCCTGACACACTTAAATCAAATACCTTCTCCCAGTTCTTGCCACCCATAGTTACAGCAAGATCATTTAGCTAAGCTATGTCAATTTCACCAATATTACCCATCTATCAGTGGAGGCGCAATGGCCCAGTGGTTAGGGCAGCGGACTCGCGGTCATAATATCGCGGTTTCGATTCCCAGACCGGGTGTTGTGAGTGTTTATTGAGCGAAAACACCTAAAGCTCCACGAGGCTCCGGCAGGGGATGGTGGAGAACCCTGCTGTACTCTTTCACCACAACTTTCTCTCGCTCTTACTTCCTGTTTCTGTTCTGCCTGTAATTCAAAGGGTCAGCCTTGTCACACTGTGTCACTCTGAATATCCCCGAGAACTACGTTAAGGGTACACGTGTCTGTGGAGTGCTCAGCCACTCGCACGTTAATTTCACGAGCAGGCTGTTCTGTTGATCGGATCAACTGGAACCCTCGACGTTGTAAGCGACGGAGTGCCAACAATAAAACCCATCTATCATAATATTTGCTAGAAGCCAGCACCTTCTTCTCTATTCCCACCCTTCTACTCAAGTTGTACTTAAAGAAGCTGATGAAGACTCGACCTGAGTGGTACAGCTCTGTCCTCAAATCCCTCAACCACAGCCGCTACATGACTGTTGATACCATAGCTACCAGAAGAAGACTACCATTTCTTCCTTGCTAAAGGAAAGAGAGTGGTTCAATCTTTCTCATAGACTTGGCTGACAGCCAGACCCATTTAACATATGAAAACAGTTGTTCGAGATAAACCTAATTACCAGTAATTCACGGGCAATGAATGAGCATATGCTGGATTGTTTTTGTCACCCTGCATACACAAGAGAGGTTTAGTCGCTAGCAACACCAACTTGGTCAGGTCTGGAAAGTCTATCCCTAGCAAGCAAGCAATGCCTTCCATCAGAAACTGTTGGATCAAAGATTTTTAGAAACTGTCCCTAATGCCCAACTTGAAAACAAAGAGCAGAGAAAAGAGGGTTAACAGGACCCTTTAGTTTGGTTTTGCTGAAGACACACCCATCTATCTAGTGCCGGTGCCTCAGTGAAATCCACCCAGTACACTCTGTAAAGTGATTCGCATTGGGAAGGACATCCGGTCATAGACACCAAGTCCAAAATAAAATGTATGAGTGAGACGTGATCCTCCAACCTATCTGGAGGACAGTAACTTGAAATAAGAACTGACTCAGAGCATTATGACCTGACCAACCCATACCAATGGAACATGGATAGAAGAAGAAGAAGAAGAAGAAGAAGAAGAAGAAGAAGAAGAAGAAGAAGAAGAAGAAGAAGAAGAAGAAGAAGAAGAAGAAGAAGAAGAAGAAGAAGAAGAAGAAGAAGAAGAAGAAGAAGAAGAAGAACAACAACAACAACAACAACAACAACAACAACAACAGCAGCAGCAGCAGCAGCAGCAGCAACAAATGATGGTGATGCTGATGATGGTGGTGGTGGTGATGATGATGATGATCCCTAGACATAATGAAAATAGCTTAGTATTTAATTCTGCATATAGTTTATTGCTAAATTATTTCCGTAGAATAGACATCAGGTGTGATAAACCCAAGAAATTTTAATTAATGAGTTATACACCATTAATGAATGAAAACAAAAATCATTATAATGGTAACCAGTTTCAGTTTAAAAGAAAGAGGTTACCAGGGATGACCACTACAAAATATGAATTAATAAAAATGAATTAAACATGGAATTCAAAAGGAATGAATCTGATACTTTGCAGTACAGTAAACATTAACGAACCTATTCTGTTCTAATAAGACCTCATAAGTGAAATCTAATCTAACCATAATCGTAAAAACTAGAAAGTTAGTTTTCATAAATAAACATACAGTAGCATAATCTAAAGGAATGATTAAAGGAAAAAAATATATGTGGTAATATTAGCTGCATATCTTAAGTAAAGATTACAGAAAATAAAGCTGTAAAAATTGTGAAGATCTTGAATATTGGAAACAAATCTATAGACATCCCTACCATTACTCTGAGAAAATGCAGAATAAAAGGCGTTGAAACTTACACATATTCCAAATGGTTAACTCGGCTTTTTAATTTCCTTATTTCAGATTGGACCAACATATTTTCTGAAATATCCCTGTTAATAAGAGAAAGAATAATAAATAGAAAAGAATGATTAAATATCCAATGCTAGAGTAATCTTCTTGTAACATACTACCTGTGTTTTTCCTTGCATAGTGCCTCTCATTGTTAGAGAGTTCATTCAGGTGGATTTGGCTCTGCAATAGATATGTCAAAAGCCAAAATACAAGCATAACATCACAAAAAAAATATGTATATATCCTTTGCTGGCAGGGCAAAATCAAAGTCATGTCCTTTTTTTTATTTTCATTTTCTCCTTGTTGTGTTGGGAGGGTGCCTACGGCCTGCCATAGCCCTCCAAGACAAGTGAGATTGATGCTATTAATGTTTTCCTGAAAACTTCAACAATTTAAAAAAAAAAAAAAAAACTGAACAGAGAGGGAATTCCAGAACCAACATCCTGCAAAGAAAGGACAGGCTATAGAGAGCAG
>NC_068987.1:26095622-26100996 GCF_001194135.2 Octopus bimaculoides | reverse complement strand
CACCACAAAGGTGATGGTGGGAGAAGAAGTGAGTAGATAAGTATGTCAAGAATACACAAGCCCAGTCAGCTCCAGAGAGTAGAGGTCATTATAGTAGCTGTAGAAAATCAGAAAGAAAGACAGCATACCAGTGGATTAGGGGCGGGAGCATGTGTGAATGACTATATACCAATCACTTGGTGGCCCTTTTCTGGATGCAGTTTAAAATGCCTTTATGTACAGTGCCAGCACTGTCCCTGATGTGTCAGTGATATTCCACTGTGGGCCACACTGAGCTATCAATAATTGTTGAAATATCTCCTGGTCCTGAAGAGAAAAACCAGTCATTGTGATGCTGTCCTTACTATGTTAAGGAAATGTTGTGGCCAGGAGAGATTCTCAGCAATACTGGGATCTCCGACAATTAGAGTTACTGCGAAGGTACTAACTGAGTGCTGTATATGACTAAGAAGGGGTGTAGTGTGATGAAGTTCTCTTGATATGAGAAGCATTTGTGTGTTTCTTTCTTTTTTTTCTTTTTTTTTTTGCTATTGAAATAAACAAAATTGGCATATCTACATTCTGATTATGTTTAGAGTGTAATACCTCTATTAGATGGTTAACCAACCCACATCATTCTAAATCCCAACAACTCTCCTGACTAATCCATGAACAAAAGTGCTTTGTGTTGCTTAGGCTATGTGATATACAGAACCTGAGGTTAAAATACAGTATAATAATACATAATTATATCTGACAAAGATTCCTTGTGATCCACAAATGAGTGTGTTGAAAATATGTCAAACAAATCAAAACATATATTCAGAAAAACTATTAAGAGATAATTATTATAATAACTATAAGAGCTAATCATATGATTTCTGAAATAGCGACAATGTCATGTGAAACAAATGTCTAAATGGAAAAGGTAAAAAAAAGGTCTTACAACAACAAGGCTATGCAGGGACAACAGTTAATTAAACCAACCCAGGCACTTAAATGGTGAATATTATATTGACCCTGGAAAGATGAAAGGCAAAGTTTATCTGAGCAGAATTTGAATGTAAAATATAAAGGGATACACTGCATAGCATTTTGTCCCTCACTTTATGATTTTCACAACCCGTAATAATAATTTCTTTTCTTCTGTCTTTCTTTTTTTTTTTTTTTTTTTTTTTTTTTTGTCTTTTTTCTTTGTACCTCAGCACACTAGCATAAAGGCCACAAATAAGATGTAGAAAACCATCACCTATGTCATGTCAACCCCAATATTCTTCATTTTTACATATTTTCTCATACTAACATAGGTTAAATGCATTAGATCGGTGGTTATCAACTGGGATCTATATGGCCTTCGGGGGTCTATATAAGATTTTGTTGTTAAAATTTATGTACAGTGAAGTGGTTGTACTTCAACAATACACTAAATATTTTAACAGTTTTTTTATACAATTCCTAATAGTATTTAATTATAAAAGTATAATAGGATTTTTTAAACATCAACTAATTATAGGGATCCACCTGAGGAATATAGATATCAAAGGGGTCTATACGGAAAAAATAATTGAGGATCCTTGCATTAAGATGAATATAAGGCGCAGGAGTGGCTGTGTGGTAAGTGGCTTGCCTACCAACCACATGGTTCTGGATTCAGTCCCACTGCGTGGCACCTTGGGCAAGTGTCTTCTACTATAGCCTCGGGCCAACCAAAGCCTTGTGAGTGGATTTGGTAGACGGAAACTGAAAGAAGCCCATCATATATATGTATATATATATATATATATATATATATATGTGTGTGTGTGTGTATGTGTGTGTAAATGTTTGTGTGTCTGTGTTTGTACCCCCAACATCGCTTGACAACCGATGCTGGTGTGTTTATGTCCCCGTAACTTAGCAGTTCAGCAAAATAGACCGATAGAATAAGTGCTAGGCTTACAAAGAATAAGTCCTGGGGTTGATTTGCTCGATTAAAGGCAGTGCTCCAGCATGGCCGCAGTCAAAAGACTGAAACAAGTAAAACAATACATTAGTGAGACATTCACTTACATCAGAATGCCTGTTGCCAACTCTTATCCATTCTTCTGGTAAAAATCACTTATTCCATAAGCCAGCAAATAATTTCTTGACAGGGAAATGACAATATTAAGGTTTGAAGCTCAGTGATTTTTCAAAGATGTGTAAACATCACAAAGACATGCATGTGTACACATACACACACATGTATGCATACATATATATACAAAGATATGATGGTCATTGTGCAGTTGCTGTCTACCAAATCTACTTGCAAGGCACTGGCTTATTTAAATGACATGAAAAAGATAAGAAGAAGAGTCAGACATGATGGAATTTGAACTCAGAACTTAAAAAAAGACTATCAGTAAATTTCACACAATATTTTTGTCCACATTTCTATTGATTCTGCCAATACCTCGTCTTTTTGTAATAGTGAAGACCTACTGATGCAAGTGTAAACAAATCAAAATCGATGACGTGGCCAACGACAGTACCGCCTGATTGGCACTCGTGCCAGTGGAATGCTAAAAGCATATCCAAGCATGATCGTTGCCAGTGCCACGGATTGGCTCCCGTGCCGGTGACACGTGAAACGCACCATTCGAGCGTGTTCGTTGCCAGTATCGCCTTACCAGCATGTGCTGGTGGCACGTGAAGACAACATTCGAGCGTGGTCGTTGCCAGAACAACCTGACTGGCTCTCATGCCGGTGGCACGTAAAAAGCACCCACTACACTCTTGGAGTGGTTGGCATTAGGAAGGTCATCCAGCTGTAGAAACTTTGCTAGATCAGATTTGAGCCTGATGCAGCCTCTGGCTCACTAGTCCTCAGTCAAACCGTCCAACCCATGCCAGCATGGAAAGTGGACGTTAAACGATAATGATGATGATGATGATGATGATGATGATAACATAAAATTTGTACGTAATAAAACTGGTTTGTATTATTTATACTTCACATAACAATATGACATAGCATTTTGTCCCACACTCTATCGACTCACCCCACCACACCTACGCAAGGTCAATTTATTCATTGATTAACAATAATTTGACCTAAAGGCTTTTTATGTTTGAACCACCAGTTTAATAATGAAAGATTATTTTCTTAAAGATAATACTCTAGAGCTATTGCGTGTGGGTAGTGGAGGTGTGTGTGGGTGGTGGAGGTGTGGGTGGGTGGTGTGTAGTGTGTTTTACATGTGCTTTCCAACACGTTTCTGGGTTCAGTCCCATTGTGTGGCACTTTGAGTAAGCATTTCCTACTATAGCCTTGGGCTAACAAAAACCTTGTGAGTGGATTTGGTAGATGGAAACTGAAAGAATCCTCTTTGTGCATGTATGTATGTATATATGTGTGTGTGTGTGTGTGTGTGTATATATGTATGTACAAATATATACATACATACATATACATGTCTTTGTGTCTGTGTTTGTTCCCCATCACTGCTTGACAACCAGTGTTGGTTTGTTTACGTTGCTATAACTTAGAATAAGTACCAAGCTTAAAAAAAAGAAAAAGAAAAGACTATGGTCAATTCATCACCTATTGTTGGTGTCATATAATGAAAGGCAGTCCAGAAAGCATAATTGTGACACCCCTAACTATAGTCTTAGCCTTGCTATAAATAATCTCAAGATATCCCAGCAATTATTTTGAGGTACAATTAGAAATGACTTAATATATAATGTTTATCAGAGTTATGAGTCATCCATCGATACACCTTATTGTAATTATCCTTGCCCTGTTGATAAATCATCTTGAGTATTATCATATAAGCCATCGTGGTCAACCCCAGGTCAGCCTTGATCAAGATCTTTTATCAAAGACATTGTAGCTATCACATCACCACCTTTTATTGGGGCATGCATTTGGAATTGTAAGATAAGTACTTATCTCATTTGATGGTGATTTGGTTACTATTTCTAGTAAATCAAATAACCACACAATGGTTCTTTCATTACATTGTTATCAGTTGTCACTTTCATAAGTGCAGGAATGAAATTTGCTTAGAGGGTGTAAACGTAAGTCTAAATTTTTTTTTTTTTTTTTTTTTTTACAAGTAAACTCAATATATTTTCAGTCTCAATATCAAAATAAACACAGGTATAATAAGAGTAATTATTATTATATTTGAACATCAAACAAATGAGATAAACCCAATAATAGAAAAGTGATGTTTGAGATCAGCCCCAAAATGTTTCTATGCTTGTTCATTTTGGCAATGAAGCTTTTCAGGAGGCTGTTCAAGGTATTTTCATTGCCCCACCGCAAAAATGTTAGAGCGTGCGCTTGCACCCCCTGCATCCTCTGTTCCTGATTCTACAGTCATTTTAAATACACAGCTGCTATGGATCAATATAGTATAGATTTATAAGCACTGTATCATTGACTGTTCATGTTGGTGACAAAGGAGATCCACTGCAGTTGTTAGAACATCAGGTAATGATATAGGTGTCAGCAGATATCTATATATCATTGGCTTATGATAATGATGACATTTTTTAAGATTTATAAAACTAAAAACACAAATTTTGTTGATTATATGTAATCTGATGCAGTGAGTCGATAGATGACAGAAGAGCCCTGCTAAACGTCTCATAATATTTCTGCTGACTACTTTCTCTCACTCACTCACTTTCTCCCGATATATTCTTTTACTTGTATCAGTCATTTTTGACTGAAGCCCTGCTGAACAAATCGACCCCAGGGCTTATTCTTTGTAATCCTAATACTTATTCTATCAGTCTCTTTTGCCAAACCACTAAATTATGGGGACGTAAACACACCAACATCGGTTGTCAAGTGATGGTGGGGGAACAAACAGACACACACACACACCAAGAGAAGGGCATCCAGCTGTAGAAATTCTGCCAGATCTGATTGGAGCCTGGTACAGCCATCTGGTTCGCCAGTCCTCAGTCAAATCAGCCAATCCATACTAGCATCGAAAGTGGACGTCAAACGATGACGATGATGATGATGATATATAAACACACACACACACAACAGGAGACAATATAAAAACCAAGTTAACCAGGTTCAATTCTAGTTGGAACAAAAATGTCCCACTGTCTGGGTTCCTTGCCTTTTTTAGGCTCTGTGGTTCCAAAGTTGAATAACGATTAAGAATAACGAAATAAAAGCACCCACTACACTCTTGGAGTGGGTGGCGTTAGGAAGGGCATCCAGCTGTAGAAACTCTGCCAAATTAGATTGGAGCTTGGTGTAGCCATCTGGTTCACCAGTTCTCAGTCAAATCGTCCAACCCATGCTAGCATGGGTTGGACGATTTGACTGAGAACTGGTGA
Source organism: Octopus bimaculoides (assembly GCF_001194135.2). Lineage (NCBI taxonomy): Eukaryota > Metazoa > Mollusca > Cephalopoda > Octopoda > Octopodidae > Octopus > Octopus bimaculoides. The sequence continues at coordinate 26,095,686 of NC_068987.1, read as the reverse complement.
ACCAGATGGCTACACCAAGCTCCAATCTAATTTGGCAGAGTTTCTACAGCTGGATGCCCTTCCT
>NC_068987.1:26093882-26095456 GCF_001194135.2 Octopus bimaculoides | reverse complement strand
ATACATACATATATATACATATATATATACATGTCTATATATACATATATATACATATATATATACATACATATATATATACATACATATGTATACATATATATACATATATATACATATATATACATACATATATATACATACATATACATATATATACATACATATATATACATACATATATATACATACATATATATATACATACATATATATATACATACATATGTACATACATATATATAGATATACAAATATATGTGTGTGTGTGTGTGTGTGTGTGTGTGTGTGTGTGTGTGTGTGTGTGTGTGTTACTTCTAATTTGTAATAGTTTTACTAAGTCACAAGGATTTAATATACACACAACTTAATCTTTTGTTCTATTAACATCTTAGATGTATTTTAGAAATCAGCCTCGGTATCTGACCAGTGCTTTATTGTATTAACCATGTAAAGGTAAAAGGCAAGTTGGTTTTTGCTGGGTTTGAGCTCAAGACAAACAGCTTCATTCTGTCTCACACTCAAATGATTCACCCATTTCACCACAGAGCATTTTGAGAAAATGTAAATTCATAAATAATGAAAGAATTTTGGTGTGCTTTCAAGAATTTACATTTTATTTTTCATTTTGACAAGGCAGTAATTTACATAGCAATAAATTTACCATTTGTAATCATAAGCCTCCAAGCCATCTGGCCATTCTGAATTTAATTATTTTGTGCAAGAGCACAGCATTATTTTCTGCATACACAACTTTCGGAATAAATGTGCATGTATCAGCATAAGCAGCATAGATACTAACATGAAAAACCTAAATCTTAGAATAATATCATGAACGTCTAATGTCCGTTTTCCATGCTGGCATTGGTTGGACAGTTTGACTGAGGTCTGGAAAGCCAGCAGCTGCACCAGGCTCCAATCTGATCTGGCAATGTTTCTACAGCTGGATGCCCTTCCTAACGCCAACTACTCCGAGAGTGTAGTGGGTGCTTTTTACATGCCACTTAAAAAAAAACCAATCAGGCACGCCTGGCAATGAGCCAGTCAGGTGGATTGGGCATCGAGCCAGTCAGGGGGCACTAGCCACAACTACGATTTTGGTTTTACTTGACTCAACAGGTCTTCTTAAGCATATCATATTGCCCGACGCATCGAGGGTACTTTTAAATGGGCCAGACATGGTTGCAATCTTACTTTAGTTGCCAGGTCTTCTCAATCACAGCATATCTCCAAAGGTCTTAGTTTCCTGTCACTGCCTCTGTGAGGCCCAACACTCAAAACATCATTCTTCACCACCTCATCCCATTGCTTTTTACAAGCCGCTGGCACAGGAGCCTGTCAGAGAGCACTGGCATCGGCCATGTTCAGATGGTGCTATTTATGTGCTACCAGTACAGGAGCCAGTCAGGCGGCCCTGGCATCGATCACGTACAGGTAGTGCTTTTTACATGTCACCAGAATGGGAGCCAGTCAGGGGGCACTGGCCACAGCTACGATTTTGGTTTTACTTGACTCAACAGGTCTTCTCAAGCATATCATATCGCCCGACGCATCAAGGGTACTTTTAAATGGGC
>NC_068987.1:26091406-26093872 GCF_001194135.2 Octopus bimaculoides | reverse complement strand
ACTCAACAGGTCTTCTCAAGCATATCATATCGCCCGACGCATCAAGGGTACTTTTAAATGGGCCAGACATACAACACTGGCATCAGCCATGGTTGCGATCTCACTCTAGTTGCCATGTCTTCTCAATCACAGCATATCGCCAAAGGTCTCACTTTCCTGTCATTGCCTGTGAGGCTCAACGTTCGAAGGTCATTCTTCACCACCTCATCCCATGTCTTCCTGGGTCTACCCCTTCCACAGATTCCTTTCACAGTTGGGGTGTGGCACTTCTTCACACAGCTATCCTCATCCATATATAACACATGACCATACCAGTGCAGTCGTCACTCTTGCACACCACATTTGATGCTTCTTATGCACAACTTTTCTCTCAGGGCACTTACACTCTGTCGTGTATGTACACTGACATTACACATCCAGCGGATCATGCTCATTTCATTTCTTTCAAGCCTATGCATGTCCTCAGCAGTCATGGTGTATGTTTCACTGTCATGTAGCATGGCAGTTCGCACACATTCGTCATACAGTCTACCTATCATCCTGAGCGAGAGCCCCTTAGTTTCCAGCAGAGGTAGGAGCTCCCTGAACTTTGCCCAGGCTATTCTTATTCTCACCACTACACTCTCAGACTCACCCCCACTACAGATTCAGTCGCCTAGATAGCGGAAGCTATCAACTACTTCTAGTTTTTTCCCCTGGCATGTGATGGAATCTGTTTTCTGTACATCTTCAGTGTTTATTGCCCCTCTACATCTACCACACACAAAAACTATCTTCCCAGTTAACCTTCCTTTGATATTGCTGCACCTTTTATCTGTCCATAGCTTACACCAGGTACATCATATGGAGTTTCTGCCCATGTCTTTTCTACAGATCGAGCAAGGCCATCTACCCAAAGAAATTTGTGATTTGTCAGCCTTCCTACGTACTAAGACTTTGGTTTTTGCTAGGTTAACCCTTAGGTTCTTTGATTCTAGACCTCGTTTCTACACCCTAAACTTCGTCGCTAGTTTTGGCAGTGACTCAGCTATTAGAACAAGGTCATCAGTATAGAGGAGCTCCTAGGAGCAGCCTGTCTTGAATTGTATACTATAAAAGTGTCCAAACTTTTCATTGTAGATGTATAACCTGATCACTTACATGATTATTCTGATTCAGTGTGTATATAACATTTACAAATATTTATGCTCTAGATTTAAGATGAGGCAATTGAACCAATCTACATATCAAACTACAAGCTTAGTCTAAACTGTCAATGAGAAAACATCAGTGTCTGTAACATTAAAGATGGGATGATTATAGCTAGAAATACAGATTGGATACTACTTCAATATTCTAAATTTGCTCAAGGAGAGGCGATTTATACAAAACCCACACTGTTTTTGTTTTTGTTACTACATGACTATCTCCTTCACCCTTCTCTCTCTCTCTGGCCAGGTAATGATGTATCTCTTCTATAGCAAGACACTTGTTTCTGCCTCTCTGTTTCTGTCACACTCTAACCTTTCATCATCTGACACAAGATCTCCTCCTCCAATACCCCCTCTTCTATAATAAGATACCCGTCTCTACCTCTCTGTCACACTCTAACCTTTCATTATCGAGGCTATAGTAGAACCCGGAACCATGTGGTTCGTAAGCAAGCTACTTATCACACAGCCATTCCTATGCCTATGATAACATATCTTGAATAAGATAACATATGGTAACATATTTTGAATAAGGCACATAATTCTCTGTTGTTCAAATCCACTCTGCTGAAAATGATTATCACTGCATTCCTCTCTCCTTCTAGCTGTAAAAGTCCTCAATGTTCTATTTAATTAAGGGTAGGACAGCCCATGAAGGTGTAAAAGAAATCATGGTACAAGCTATTGGGTCTCATTCATCTGTATGTGACACCTGAGTTTTAAGCTTTCTCACATCATTACACAACTATAAATCCAGAACCACAAAAGTATTGTCATTTATCATCTCCACTAAACACATACCAACACAAAGTATTTTTATTCTGACATCTTCCACAATCCCTTCAATTCCTTCATTGTGTGTGATCTTAACCCCTTAAACACTGCAAACTAACAGGGATACAATAAAACTAAATTTCTAAATGTAGATCAAATATTTAAGAAGCATTTACATCATCATCATCATCATCGTTTAACGTCCGCTTTCCATGCTAGCATGGGTTGGACGATTTGACTGAGGACTGGTGAAACCGGATGGCAACACGAGGCTCCAATCTGATTTGGCAGAGTTTCTACAGCTGGATGCCCTTCCAAACGCCAACCACTCCGAGAGTGTAGTGGGTGCTTTTACATGCCACCCGCACGAAGGCCTATTGGAATTCGCTTACCTAACTTTGAAAAGCAAAATTTCAGTAAAACAAAGCAACATTCAACCGACAAATTCAGATAATTTTTACAGTATTTAAATAGACATTTATCATAAAAACTTGAGCATAAT
>NC_068987.1:26087339-26090387 GCF_001194135.2 Octopus bimaculoides | reverse complement strand
AAAGAAGTAATACTTACAAAGAACTGGAAGCTTTTGAGAGAGTTCCATAAGAAACTGCAATATTAAAAAGAAACATAAATGAATTTATTAAATTACTACATGGGAACATAAATACAATTTTATACAAGTTAGGATTCTGACTTAACCCTTTTGTTACCAACCCGGCCGAAACCGCCTCTGGTTCTGTAGCACGAATGCCTTGTTTTCTTAAGTTTTGAATTAAAATCTTCCACCAAATCTTAGTCACAATTTATGTTCCTAACACTAGCTTAATGGTAATTAAGTTATTTTACTAAATTCTTTGTTATATTTAAAATTAATGGAAAGAAACACAGAGCATCTCAAAATAAATACGGTAATGAAAGGGTTAAAAACTGAAGCTGACCAAATAGAACATTTTTTCAGGTGACTGAATATCACTTTCAATTACACTGTGTAATAGGAATTTTGTCCTTGGGTAGCAACTGTTATTTCTTATTTGCTTACCCCTAGAAAATATGAAAAATGGGTAATATTTGCAACTCAGAACTGAATCTGACTTAAATGTAATGGAAAATAGGTCAATTTCAAAGCATTGATATCTGGGTCACAAAAGCAATATTTCCTTTGCCTTCTAGATAGATGCAAAGAGAAAATAGCACTTACTGATCAAAGACAAGAAAAAGTAAAAGTTTTGTTATACAGTGCTATAGAAAGATTAGCTACGTCATTAAATGAAACAACAGCATTTCAATTGATTCAATGACACCTACATGAAATTTCATTCCTCATTTGCTACCCACAACTCCATAATACTGTAACTTCCACCACTCATCATATATCCAAACCTTTCAAACATAGATTTATATGTCATTCAAGCAAAGATATTTTACTATTCATAACCATTCTCATGGTTCAAGTAGGATTTTTTCAACCGTACAACAAGTTTAACCTGGAAATATATATACATTTCTAGCAAGTAACACAACCTGCAAGAAATAGCAGCCAAATTTCTGCCAAATCACACTTTATCATCTAGAAAAAGAAAGGATGGAAAATGTTGGATAAAACGTTAGATAGAATATATCAAAAAAGAAATTTTAAAAAAAAAAAGACAAGATATTCATGTCTAGAAAATTTGATCTTAGACTAGCTCTATCAGGGTTAACCTGGGGCTGAATACCAACATTTTTTCTTCAGAAGAGAAGTTGACCAAAATATGGTCGGGTTTACAGTACAAAAACTACATAAAGTAGCATTAGAACAGATATTTACAGTTAGGTGAACTACTAAACAACTTCCTCTTTTCAAAACATTTAAACTGCATCCAATGGTGAAACTCCAGTTCAAAAGTTCAGGAATTTGGGAGAATATGAAGTTACCCCTTGGTCACAACTACTCCTAAGATCTGTTATAGTCTGGAGTGGTAGTAGCTGTCAGGGGCTCAGTTATGGGTCACATAGCAGAAGATGGTCCTGTGGCTAAGGCATACAAGATACAGAGGGATGGCCCCTAACTGTCACATGGGCTCACCAGTGTGTGGACATATCCTGATGTCACATGAACAAGTCCCTCCATAAAAGGGTTAAATAGGCTTTGTACTTCAAGAGTAAGCTCAAGTAAATTGAAGATTAGCAGAATAAACAGTATATAAATTGGCAGAAGGCAACAGGAAACCACTGCTCTATCTTACCCAAGAAAATTCACAAATCTCCAAGTTTGACATCAAGGTCCAGGATTGTTGACACCTGTGGGCATGGCTCATAAACAGAGAAGAAAGAACTAAACTGCTCATTTCATAGGTAAATATATTAGCCATAGACACCAAGCAATGTTACAGAGAGCTCATCTATTTGTATATTGCAGCCATCTAAATTATAGGACTTCTAACGGCACAAACACACACACACAATTACTTATTTTCCTTTTTAAGCCTGGTACTTATTCTATCGCTCTTTTTGGTAAACCGCTAAGGTACTGGAACATAAACACACCAACACCAGTCGTCAAGCAGTAGTGGGAGACAAACAGACACAAAGACACACACACACAATAGGTTTCTTTCAGTTTCTGTCTATCAAATCCACTCCTAAGGTTTTAGTTGGGCTGAGGCATTAGTAGAAGACACTTGCCCAAGGTGCCATTCAGTGGGACTGAACCTTAAAGAATAAAAATTGAAGCATGCAAGTGATATTCATCATAAAAAATTGAGTACTTGTTTTCTGTTGATTTAATAAAGTTTGCCTGTATATTTATTTCATTTACAGTTAGTAATTTAGTAGGATAATGATATGTAATTGTAACAAAATTTTAGAACCTATATCTTTACTGTATGATATATAATTATTATATTGAAACAAATTACAACAAAAAAAAAAACGAGCAAAAAATTATAATGTAAAAATTCATCTTAAAAATATATTCTTAATTAATTTTTATTAATTAAGAAACTAATTCTAATATAAAGAATATTTTCAAGATAAAAAAGACTTCATATAAATTGCAGAAGAAATCGTACTATGACCTATATAGTAACAAGCCTAGTAAGAAGAGAGACAAAGGAGGACTGAAAAATAGAGTAATTAACAAGCAACTGATTAAAATACGAAAGTAGATTAATTGTCCATCAGATTATGAATGTGAAAGATTTATGAGTATACTCTTTTACTTGTTTCAGTCTTTTGACTGTGGCCATGCTGGAGCACCGCCTTTAGTCGAGCAAATTGACCCCAGGACTTATTCTTTAGAAGCCTAGTACTTATTCTATCGGTCTCTTTTGCCGAACTGCTAAGTTACGGGGATATAAACACACCAGCATCGGTTGTCAAGCGATGTTGGGGGGACAAACACAGACACACAAACACACACACATACATATATATATATATATATACATATATACGACGGGCTTCTTTCAGTTTCCGTCTACCAAATCCACTCACAAGGCTTTGGTCGGCCCGAGGCTATAGTAGAAGACACTTGCCCAAGATGCCATGCAGTGGGACTGAACCCGGGACCATGTAGTTGGTAAGCAAGCTACTTATCACACAGTAAATTTTATTTCTTAAT
>NC_068987.1:26084227-26086668 GCF_001194135.2 Octopus bimaculoides | reverse complement strand
ATATGTATATATATATATATATATATAGATATGAACCCGGAAGCATGAGGTTAGGAAGCAAGCTTCTTACCATACAGCCATGCCAGTATTAATTATATATATATATATATATATATATATATATAACAATTATCAATGTTATAAAATTTCTTTCATCTGCTGTTCTTTTTGATTAAGATTTAAGTTCAAGATCAGTAATTTTAATAGGGATAAGGTCATCATTTACAATAATCTCAATACTCAATTGTTATTTTATTGAGTCTGAAAGCAGGAAAGATCCAACTGACTTCAGTTGGATTTGAACTCAACTTAAAGAGGCTCTAATCAAGAGATCTAGTTCCTGCTTGTCCAGTTTATGGATGTCCCACAAAGCTTCAACTGATGATGCTTGTGTATTATCTTAAAGCCACAATCTATCTATACAAACCAAATTAGAATATATATTAGCTGGTCTGTAGTGAAACCCCTGTGACCACATCTCACTCACTTCAAAGTGAACCTAGTGTTCAGCTGTTTCTTGGTAAAGTGTAAGCTCTTTTGACCTCAATTTAGCCAACACTGAATCAGGTTTCATTAATCTTCTGCTCTAGTTTCTGAATTTTAAGTCACTGAAAGGCCATTTATTTATACACAAAACCTTATGCTTTGCTTTCATTTCTCAAAATGATTTTCGAAGGTAGTTTTATATTGTTTGTGACATATTCCTAGCATTAATTTTCTGTTTATGTTCTTTAGGCATTCATTCAATTGTAGTTATGTCTCAACCATAGTGGAGGCGCAATGGCCCAGTGGTTAGGGCAGTGGACTCGCAGTCATAGGATCACGGTTTCAATTCCCAGACTGGGAATTGTGAGTGTTTATTGAGCAAAAACACCTAAAGCTTCACGAGGCTCCGACAGGGGATGGTGGCGAACTCTGCTGTACTCTTTCACCACAACTTTCTCTCACTCTTACTTCTTATTCCTGTTGTGCCTGTAATTCAAAGTCAAAATTTCTTTTGACTGCAATTACAAACCAGTCTAACAACTGCCATAACATTTTGTAAGCAGACAATGAATGAATTGAGCGTACATTGTTGAAGTTGGGAAAATAGATATGAAATAATAACTATCATTGTGATAAAATGTTTTTCACATACTATCCTTTTAACCAAGATTTAAGTTCAGGGTCAGTAATTTTGAGATCAATAGAACAAGCGATGAACTTTTGGGGAAAAAAACAAAAACATATGTACTGGGGTCACTTTGTTTGATTACCCACTTCATGACAGTGCCCCAGCATGGCCTCAGTCCATTGACTAAAACTAGTAAAAGGTAAAAGATAGTTAACTCTTCTTTGTAATTTTTAATATCAATGTGTCATGCTGAATATCCCCGAGAACTACGTTAAGGGTACACATATCTGTGGAGTGCTCAGCCACTTGCGCGTTAATTTCACGAGCAGGCTGTTCTGTTGATCGGATCAACTGAAACCCTCGACGTCATAAGCGACGGAGTGTCAAAAACAACAACTCACCCATAGTAAAATAATGAATATAAAAACTCTGAGGAAGAAGAGTTAACAGTCTTAATCAATTGAACACCTTATTAAAAATTACAAAGAAGAGTTAACTTGCCCAAGATGCCATGCAGTGGGACTGAACCCAGAACCATGTGGTTGGTAAGCAAGCTACTTACCACACAAATAATAATAATCCTTTCTAATATAGGCACAAGGGCTGAAATTTTGAGGGAGGGGACTAGTTGATTACATCAACCCCAGTGTTTCACTGGTACTTAATTTATCGACCCCGAAATGATGAAAGGTGAAGTCAACCTTGGCAGAATTTGAATTCAGAACATAGTGACAGGCAAAATACTGCAAAGCATTTCGTCCAGCGTGCTAATGATTCTGCCAACTGACCACCTGACAATAATAATAATGATGATAACATCAACAACAATTTTTATTTTCCTAATAATAATAATAATAATAATAATAATAATAATAATAATAATAACAACAACAACTTTTATTTGCCACCAAGGAAATGAATGACAAGCACAATACAAATACATAAAGAATGGAGGTTTACAACGAAACAAAAGAGTAAAAAAGGAAATACATGTATACATAGTAAACATTTAAAATGAAAATAATATGATGATGATGATGTAATCCACCTAATATAGGAGAACCTTTTTCAAGACGCAAATGAAGAACTCCAATGTTCAAAGTCACCCAGAGCACCAAGAGCAAGTGCCCTCTCCAATTTTTGATCTCCCAACCTACAAGTTTATGTTTAGATGATCTAATCCACTCTTGCCATTTCTGTCAATTTCCCCCACATTTCAATAAATGTGTGTGTATATATATATATATATATACACACACACGTTATATACACACACTTTATATATGTCTCGGTGTGTGTGTGCGTGTATATATATACATATATATAT
>NC_068987.1:26078482-26083274 GCF_001194135.2 Octopus bimaculoides | reverse complement strand
ATATATATATATATATATATATATATATATATATATATATATATACATATATATATACACATATACATATGCATATATATGTATACAGATGTATATATAATCTATATATGCACACAATTTACATGTGTGTGTGTTTATACGTATACATACACACACACACATATATGTATGTCCACATGTCACACATGCTTATCATTTAGTACGTTCTGTTTCCTCACAAAAACATCTGTTTTCTTTGAAGATCGATAAATAGTAAACTACTGACTGGAAATTCCATTGTGTAAATTTAATCTAAATAAACAAACGGAATGAGAAATTTAAAGCTTCCAACTTTCTTAGCAAACAACCCCAACTGATGCCAAATCATTTCAAATTCTGCCAGGATAAAATAACAAAGACATTTCGAGCAAATGAGAGATAAATCATATGCTAGATCTGTCAGAAATAACTGTTAAAATTCCATCTAATTACATCCTAGCATCGTAAGAAAATGAAAGGTAATGTTATATAAAAAATGAGATCATGAATGAGATGGCTGTGATTTTTCTATGAGTCTATAGATCTGCTTGATTGTGTTGATTCCTGGCTAAACAATATATCGTATTGCAAGTCAACAAGAGAATATGTTAGTCGTTGATCGACATGCTAGAAATAGCAGCCAAATTTTCCTGACACAACACCTTGTAATTTTATAAAGGGATATAAGATCTGGATACATAGTTGGAGAAAATATGGGATGGTCATATCTGTATTGACTTTGGGTATAGTTCCTCTCGATCTGGGCTGACCTGTGACTAAATAACTAGATGCATCATTGGATTTGCGAGAAATAGCAGCAGATTTACTGTCAATCATAGAAAAAGAATTGGTTATGGCTAATTCCTTTGATCATGAAGTTATAATGGTAGTAAACAACTGCAATCAGCTCAAGTGACTCAAATCTCTTTCTCTTGCTGTCACAACTTTTGAAATTTAACTTTACAATAATTCAATACAATTGGTTGTTACTGTTCTTTAAGCTTAGGCTGGCCCTATTTAGACATATTGTGCTCACCTGAAGCATTCCAGTAACAACTATCACATTTTACTCTTTCATTTGTTTTCTTCTGTTTCTGTTGTCTAATATATCATTCCAAGAATGTGGGTTTCAATTTAATCTTTTGCCTGTCCAAAGCATTTTCATATGTTTGTCCTAAACATTCATGCTCGTTTTCAGACATTTAGCTACCCTTAGTTTCATATGACGCATGGATGCTAGAGGGGGTTAAAGGGAGTACACCTCTCTTCCTCAATCAATGCCCACTCAATCACCTTACTTGGAACCCTATCAAATGCCTTCTTCAGATCAACGAAGCATATGTACAACTCCTCCTTATCTCAGTATTCCTCTTGCAATCTCCTTACAGTGAACACTGCATCTGTTGTACCCTTTCCTGGCATAAAATCAAATTGCATCTCATCCACATCCACCATTTTCTGATTTCTCCTCTCCAACACCTTTTCCACAATCTTCATTGCATGCTCCAATAACTTCACTCCCCTATACACCCCATGACTCATTGCATCCCTCTTTCCCTTGAAGATTGGTACCACCACACTTAGTGCCCATCAGCACAACAAAACCTACCTCTCCACTTGCAGTTATCATTTCCACACTTACTTCTGATGGACCAGCTGTATATCATACATACAATCATGTTTTGTTTCGCAAATAAGTATAAAATAGTAATAAGGAAGTTTGTTGTCACTGAGATTCCTGCAATTTTTGGAAAATGGGCTGCACCATTTAAAAAGGTATTTCTTTGTCTACCGTAGCTTATTTCCATTTGAAGACCTTCCACTTTGACCATTTGGAATGATCCAACTTAGTGTACTTCGATGCAATCTCTGAGGCTATAATAGAAGACACTTGCCAAAGGTGCCATACAGTGGGGCTGAACCCAAAACCATGTGCTTGGGAAGCTAGCTTCTTGTCACACAGTCGCGCCTGCACCTGTGTGAGTGATTAATGTTGTCTACCAGTACCAAAGGAATGGTAGACAACATTAATCACCCACAAAAGTGCCATGTAGTGGGATTAAACTCTAAACTATGTGGCCAAGAGGCAAGCTTCTTAATACACAGCATGTCTTAATAGCATCATAATAGCATGAAACTCTTAGTAGCTCTTTCAATTGTGCATTTAATTTTATATATGTAACCATTATTTACTTTTGCTTTTTTGCATCCTTTCTAAACATGGTATTTTGAATAAGAAACAACAATAAGTCTCCCCTACATTTTTTTTTTTAATTACTTTGCATTTATATATTTCTAGCCATGTTATATGTTTCAAATAAGTAAAAGAAAGCACTACAGACATCCTCACCAGACCTGCCCTACCACAAACCCATTAAGCTAATAACCACGAAACTATGAAGAAAAAATAATTACACGGGCAGGTTAAGATTACTTTCATAAGACATGTTAGCAACTCAGGCAAACCAACACAAGTAGCAACACACACATGGGGCTTGTTACATTTGTTACTGAAGAAAATAAACATTCTAGATATGATTGGATCCACTATTCAGATTAGTCAGTCAAAAGTATTGCTTATTTATTCACATTGTTTTGAATTAATCATGCAGCAAGTTCATGGCTTCAAGTTTTCGATGATGCGATTTTTTTTAGTTTTAGACCAATGTTCTATGGTAAGGTATGAAAGGCCAGACCAGACCAGTCTGAACATATAACAGGTAGAATATTTTGGCTGGAATGGCTGGTTTAAATGCTAAAGGGTTAAAAGCACAAATGACTTTGAGCTACTAAAAGATCTTTCTCAGGATCGGTCATTCAAAATGTGAGAAACAGCAGCTTTATCTCTCTTAAATCACACAAGACCGAGCGCTAAATAATTACCACTACCAATGCTGAGACTCTATTCCATACATGGACAACCTCATACGAGAAGCGGATCACTTGTGATATAATTCACGCCACACTACAAAAGAGATTCAAAGTAAATTTTCATCAGGCATGATATTCACAAAGTCCTCATGGCTACAGTTAGCTGTCAATCAATGCTCTGTTTAGTCACTGGATTTGCTAGAAATAGAAGCCAAATCTTTTCAACTTATGTTCTACTTCCATCTTGAAAAAGTGATAGACACATTTACTCAGGTGGTTACAGATACAGATTCTCAAAGTAATTTTTTGTTCGAAATCAAGGTGAGATAGTCATGGCGAGAACATCTTCGATATTAGGTGTGTTAGACTAGTGTTTCCCAACCTATTTTCCTCCAGATCCCACTATAACTTTCCAGAAAAATGCCCCACCAGTGATTGGAAAAAAAAAAAGTATAGGTGTAGTATGTTACCTGTGAAAAAAAAGATTTTCACATTTCCATGTCCACTTTGAAAACAAAAAAAAAAGGTAAGAAAAAATTTTGGATCTTACACCCTACCAGTGAGGCAAATGCCTCACGTTGGGAATCACTGAACAAGATGCTAAACGGAAACATGAATTCTCCAAAACACACTTCTTCAAAACAATCAGACTTCTTTGAGGATGAATAAACAAATAGATAAGCAGATTAAGCAGGACACGCTAAAATAAATATCAAACTTAAATAATGATGGTGACTCAACCAGTTAAGGAAAAAACGTTTTTGGTTTGCATGTTAACCCTTTCGATACCAACCCGGCTGAAACCGGCTCTGGCTCTGAGTACAAATGTCTTGTTTTCATAAGTTTTGAATTAAAATCTTCCACCAAACTTTAGTCACAATTTATGTTCCTAATACTAGCTGAATGATAACTAAGTTATTTCACTAAATTCTTTGTTATATTTAAAGTAATTGAAAGAAACACAGAGCATCTCAAAATAAATACAGTAATGAAAGGGTTAAATGTAACTGTAAACACCCCTGGTCAAAGCATTTTAGCTATGACAGACCATTCATGAACAAACTGCAACCCAGAGGACTTACCGAATGGCACACCTAACAAAAAATTAACTTGAATTTGTTAGTAGCGCACCCAACATGATGATGAGCCATGTCTCAAGTGTCCAACTCCCCAAAAAAGGTTAGCTGTGCCTAGGTTGTGCAATATATCCAAATAGGGTCATTTATTAAATTGTTTGTTTTTAGGTCATTTTGTCTTTTGTACATGTTGATTTGGTTGCAAGGTGAAGTATTGCCCTCACCATGTTATTCACAAAAAAAGCAAAAATTCAAGATTAACTACCAGAAAAAAAAAAAAAAAAAATTAAATCAATTAATTAATTAATTAATTATAAAGAAAAATTAATCTTACCTAAACTCAGAACTCCCAAAAATAATGAAGTACAAAATAATTGCATTAGTTTCTTACAGCGGAGCAAAAACAGGATATAAGCAAACATGTTCACAAGGCTATGATCTTTGTAAATGAAGTTTTATCAAACTGGATATGCACAGATATATAGCAACATTGTGGGAGTGTGTGTGAAACTGGTGGGGAAAGAGAGCATGACTGTGTACTGTAGGGTGGTTTCAAAATATGGAGGGAGGTAACTTCTCCAAAATGAAGAGGTGGTCAAGCAAAGGCATTCGAGCTGCTAGAAATAGCAGCCAAATTTCACTAACTTTCTTTTCATTTGATTTATTACTGCAATTAGAAGATTCCAATGTATAAAAACAAGACAGACGGTTTGCGACAAAGGCTAAAATCTCATTCTACCTTCAATTCTAGCCTGACACACAAGACACAAAATACATACAACACATACATATATATATATATATATATATATATATATATATATATA
>NC_068987.1:26077342-26078382 GCF_001194135.2 Octopus bimaculoides | reverse complement strand
AACCAGTGGATGTATTCCACTGAATTTAGGTAAATAATCCTTCATACAGATGATCAATAGCGACGCCTGCTGGGTTCGGCTGCTCTACATTTGACTGAGGACTGGCGAACCAGATGGCTGCACCAGGCTCCAATCTGATCTGGCAGAGTTTCTACAGCTGGATCACCTTCCTAACGCCAACCACTCCGAAATTGTTGTGGGTGCTTTTACGTGCCACCAGTACGAGGGCCAGTCTGGCGGTACTGGCAACATCCGCACTCAAATGGTGTTTTTTACGTGCCACCTGCACAAGGAGTCAGTACAGCAGCACTGGCAACGACCTCGCTCCAATGTTTTGTTCACCTGCCATCGACACAAGTGCCAGTAAGGCGACACTGGTAACGATCATACTCAAAAGGTGCTTTTTACGTGCCACCGGCACAGAAGCCAGGTAGCTGCTTTGGCAGTGATCCCGCTCGGATGGTGTTGTTAACGCTCCACTGGCAACGGTGCTAGTCATCGAATTTAGTGCAATTTAGATTTCACTTGCCCCAACAGGTCTTCGCAAGCAGTGTTTAGCATCCAATGAAGGAAGGTTGGCATGGGTGCCAGTTGTCGAATTTAGTTCAATTTCGAATATATATATACATACATATATAAATATATACATACATATATAAATACATCCACACATATATATATACATATATATAGACATATATACATAGACATACATATATATATATACATACATATATATATATATACATATATATATACATACATATATATATACATACATATATATATATATATACACACATATATATATATACACACATATATATATATACATACATATATATATATACACACATATATATATATACATACACACATATATATATATACATACATATATATATACACACATATATATATATACACACATATATATATACACACATATATATATACACACATATATATATATACACACATATATATATACACACATATATATATACACACATATATATATACACACATATATATATACA